>NW_017307972.1:186998-225093 GCF_000935625.1 Nanorana parkeri | reverse complement strand
GCTTTTAAAGTGGCGCCTATGGCCAATTTTGGGTATGGTAGTTTTCTGCGATTTCGCGGGTGCGCGCAATTTTAAAGCTTGACATGTTTGGTGTCTATTTACCCGACGTGACCCCAACTTTTATATTTTACCAAAAAACTGGGTAATAATAAATGTTTCCTAACATAATGTAAAAAAAAATTATTTTTTTTCAAAATTTTCAGTAATTTTTCCTAATTAAAGTAAAAAATAAAACCCCAGTGGTGATTAAATACCACCAAAAGAAAGCTCTATGTGTCCCAAAAAATTGGTATAAAATTAATTTCAGTACAGCGTTGCATGACGGAATAAACGTCAGTCAAAGTACCCCCAGGAAGGGCGTCTAAACACCTGGTCAGCAAGCAGTTAAAGTAGAACTGAAGCCAGACGTTTTTTTTTTAGTTTTGGATAGAGTAAGGACACACCATGTCCGGATCATGTCAAGACCAGAACAGTTTGTTCCCGGACCAAAAATCACCCCAATGTATCCCTATGGTATTTCTAGGCTCTGTTTACACCAGTGCAGTCCATTCCAGTCCAGACAAAAAAAATACTGCCTGTCTCATGTTCTCTGGTCTGAAATGCACTGGAAGGCATAGAAACGCATCAAAAACGAAAAAACACATGCAAACGCACTGGAATGCACTAGAACGCACCTGTAAGCTCATTTTTGGTAAAATTGCAGTGAAAAGTGGCAAAAACGCGCCAAAATGCAATGCAACGCATTCCAGATCTGGTCCGGAAAGTCCATTTTAACCACTTGCTGACCAGGTGTTTACACCCCCTTCCTGGCCAGGCCATTTTTCAGTTTTCAGCTGTGCGGTACTTTGACTGACATTTATTCCGTCTTTTATACCATTTTTTGGGCACAGATAGAGCTTTCTTTTGGTGGTATTCAATCACCACTGCGGGTTTTTATTTTTTACTATATTTTGTGAAAATTACTGAAAATTTTGAATTTTTACATTATGTTAGGAAACAATTATTATTACCCACATATTTTAGTAAAATATAAAAAGACGGGGTCACGTTGGGTAAATAGACACCAAACATGTCATGCTTAAAAATTGCGCCAACCGCGAAATCGCAAAAAAACTACCATGCTCAAAATTGACCATAGGTGACACTTTAAAAGCTTTTACAGCTCATTAGTTTAGTGTTATCAGCGATTGATGGCCCTAAAATTATTGCTCTCACTGCGACGTCCGCGGTGATATGTAACATTATGCGGTGTAATGGGCGCAATCGTCGTTTTCGCAGGCATGCACACCTGACGCATGTTTGCATGTGTGTATGTATGGGTGGGGACTTTAAAAAAAAATGGTTTTTTTAAATTCTTTGTTATGTGTAACTTTAAATTTTTGGGAGGAAACTTTAAATTGTTTTCCTATTTTTTTTTCCCACTTAACTTTATTGCTATCACATAGGGGGGCTAATTAACCCCCTTATATGATAGCAAAAGAAGTGACAGGTCCTTTTTATGGAGACATCAGGGGTCTCCAAGACCCCTAATGTCACCTAGGACCCCCCTGAAGAAGCTGATGAAGCAGAGATCTGCTTCATCAGCTTCTCTCCAGCGTCTGAACCTGGAGAGTGACACGAGAATGCGGAAGTGAAGTAATATACATCACTTCCGCATTCTGACACCGGAGAGGGGACCGGAGGGAAATCGTGTACCGACTTACCTTTGATCCCCTGTCAGAGAAGCACTATGCTGGTCCGGGCTCGCACCGGGCACTGCGGAGCCCGGGACCAGCGTGACAACGGGAGGGGGGGGCACACAGGCCGGCAGCTTATACAAGCGATCCACCGGCTCTATAGCCGGTGGATCGCTTGTATGTTAATGGACATCGCTACCTGTTTTTAAATTGATGGCGTTTCCAGCTCGCGCACAGCGCACCCGAGTGGGCGGGGCTTACATCCAGGAAGCGGTTAAGCTACATAAAACCGCACCAGAACGCACTGGAATCAAGGCCGGATTTCCCACAAGGCCAACCAAGGCCCCACCTTGGGACAGCAGGGAGTAGAGGGGCAGCAGGGGTGTGGAATTCCTATCTCCCAACGGCCGGGACATGCAGTTGCGGGCACCAGGCGGGTAGTTGTTTTCTACATTTAGCCCTGCTTTGGGCAGGCAAGGCCGAATGTACAGCGGGGAAGCCGCCGCTTGTTTTGTACAAGTTACATAGTTGCATAGTATTTGGGGTTGAATAAAGACATACGTCCATCAAGTCCAACCCATATAGGTCCACGCATCATCTCATTCTTAGGGATACTGGTATCCCTGGATATTACGGTCCCTCAAGAAATTATCCAAACGTTTCTTGAACAAATCTACACTCTTGGCTGAAATCACTGCCGATGGCAGTGAGTTCCAGACCTTAACCGCTCTTACTGTAAAGAACCCTCTTCGCCCATTGTGCTGGAATTTTTTCTCCACCAACTTTAGGTGGTGGCCTCTAGTCTTTGTAATGGAGTTAATCTCAAACAGTTTGTTGCCAATGTTGCTGTCACCATTGAACATCTTGTACATGAAAATCATATCCCCCCTTAATCTCCTTAATTCCAGCGTAAACATGTTTAAGATCAGAAGCCTTGTCTCATAGCTCTGGTCCTCCATTCCCCTAATTCGTTTTGTTGCCCTCCTCAAACATGTCATGCTTAAAAATTGCGCCAACCGCGAAATCGCAAAAAAACTACCATGCTCAAAATTGACCATAGGTGACACTTTAAAAGCTTTTACAGCTCATTAGTTTAGTGTTATCAGCGATTGATGGCCCTAAAATTATTGCTCTCACTGCGACGTCCGCGGTGATATGTAACATTATGCGGTGTAATGGGCGCAATCGTCGTTTTCGCAGGCATGCACACCTGACGCATGTTTGCATGTGTGTATGTATGGGTGGGGACTTTAAAAAAAAATGGTTTTTTTAAATTCTTTGTTATGTGTAACTTTAAATTTTTGGGAGGAAACTTTAAATTGTTTTCCTATTTTTTTTTCCCACTTAACTTTATTGCTATCACATAGGGGGGCTAATTAACCCCCTTATATGATAGCAAAAGAAGTGACAGGTCCTTTTTATGGAGACATCAGGGGTCTCCAAGACCCCTAATGTCACCTAGGACCCCCCTGAAGAAGCTGATGAAGCAGAGATCTGCTTCATCAGCTTCTCTCCAGCGTCTGAACCTGGAGAGTGACACGAGAATGCGGAAGTGAAGTAATATACATCACTTCCGCATTCTGACACCGGAGAGGGGACCGGAGGGAAATCGTGTACCGACTTACCTTTGATCCCCTGTCAGAGAAGCACTATGCTGGTCCGGGCTCGCACCGGGCACTGCGGAGCCCGGGACCAGCGTGACAACGGGAGGGGGGGGCACACAGGCCGGCAGCTTATACAAGCGATCCACCGGCTCTATAGCCGGTGGATCGCTTGTATGTTAATGGACATCGCTACCTGTTTTTAAATTGATGGCGTTTCCAGCTCGCGCACAGCGCACCCGAGTGGGCGGGGCTTACATCCAGGAAGCGGTTAAGCTACATAAAACCGCACCAGAACGCACTGGAATCAAGGCCGGATTTCCCACAAGGCCAACCAAGGCCCCACCTTGGGACAGCAGGGAGTAGAGGGGCAGCAGGGGTGTGGAATTCCTATCTCCCAACGGCCGGGACATGCAGTTGCGGGCACCAGGCGGGTAGTTGTTTTCTACATTTAGCCCTGCTTTGGGCAGGCAAGGCCGAATGTACAGCGGGGAAGCCGCCGCTTGTTTTGTACAAGTTACATAGTTGCATAGTATTTGGGGTTGAATAAAGACATACGTCCATCAAGTCCAACCCATATAGGTCCACGCATCATCTCATTCTTAGGGATACTGGTATCCCTGGATATTACGGTCCCTCAAGAAATTATCCAAACGTTTCTTGAACAAATCTACACTCTTGGCTGACATCACTGCCGATGGCAGTGAGTTCCAGACCTTAACCGCTCTTACTGTAAAGAACCCTCTTCGCCCATTGTGCTGGAATTTTTTCTCCACCAACTTTAGGTGGTGGCCTCTAGTCTTTGTAATGGAGTTAATCTCAAACAGTTTGTTGCCAATGTTGCTGTCACCATTGAACATCTTGTACATGAAAATCATATCCCCCCTTAATCTGCTTAATTCCAGCGTAAACATGTTTAAGATCAGAAGCCTTGTCTCATAGCTCTGGTCCTCCATTCCCCTAATTCGTTTTGTTGCCCTCCGCTGGACTCTCTCCAGTTCAAGGACATCCCTTCTCAGTACTGGCGACCAAAACTGGACCGCGTACTCCAGATGTGGCCGAACCAACGATCTATATAGAGGCACAATTATAGACTTGTCCCTGCAATACATACCCTTCTTAATACAGGACAAGACCCTGCTAGCTTTGTTTACCGCAAGTGATCTCGGCGGTGTTGCCGAGAACACTTGTATGCAGCCTGCATACAGAGGGGCGCATTGAGGAACCTGGCATTGGGGCAGCAGAAAGAGAAAATCCGGCCCTGACCGGAATGCGTCAAAAACGCTACTAAATGCAATGCACCGCGTTACAGATCTGGTCAGGAAAATGGTGTGAACCTGGCCTTTGGGTGCGTTCCAGCACGATTCGTAGACATGTGCGATTCGTTTCGGAAAGATTTGTTATTCTGACAAATTTTCGGAAATTCGAGGATGTATCCGAATTTCCAAATTACAGAAATGACGAATGCAAACGTATCTGAATTTCCGATTCCGAAATTCGTTAGCAGTAGTCTGTGTCTGTCGGAATGTTAGGGGGGACCCCACCTTATTTTTTCCCCCCATTTTTGGGGGGCTGGGTTCCCCCTTAAAATTCTTACCAGACCTAAAGGGCCTGGTATGGATTTTGGGGGCAACCTCACGCTTTTTTTCCTCTTCTGCAGACTGTAACGGTAACGAATTTCGTCCCAATCCTGAAAAACTAAATATTGCAAAATCCGAATCGAAGCAAAACACATTTTTTGCTGGTGCACATGTCTAACGATTTGCTGCTGGAACGCACTAGAGCGCATCCTGGCCAGCTTCCTGCGTTCAGGAGTGGGAGAGGGCATGGCGGTGCGTTGAAGTCAATGGCAAGCACTATGTTTTCAGATCGCGCTGGACCGTAACGCAGGCACTGATGTTCCCCGCGTTCTGGTGTGGACGATCGAACTGCGGCCATTGACTTCAACGCACCACCACGCCCCGTCCGCCCCTTAATGTAGAAAGGATGCGTTCCAGTGCGTTCCAGTAGCAAATCGTGCTGTAACGCACTCGAGCTGGTCTGAACTAGCCCTAAGGCCAGGATGCGTTTTTTTTTAGAGCATCCATCTTGGAGCATATATATATATATTTTCGGGGCCGCACAGGGTCCCTTCTTAAAGGCAGTAAAATTGTGACCATCACAATTTTACTGCCTCGAAGAAGGGACCCTGTGCGGCCCCGAAACGTCGGCTCTGTTGATTGTAGTGACACAATTGTCCATTAAAAAAGGACATATTTATTCTAAACAAGGGCTGGTGACCTGTTTCTTTTACTTTGTATTTTGCACGGTGCCATCCGTGATAGTCATTGCGAGCACCACCGTTCTTATTTGGCCAGCACTGCTGTAAGGTGTGCGGAGAGGACCCCCACCACCTGAATACTACAAAAACAAACATCCCCAGCACACTCACCAGCCAGTCTGCAAAAAAAGAGTACACTGTCTAACTAGTAAGGTTAAAAACAGAGGTTTTAGTTGCACAACTGTTGCAAAACATGCAGAAGCCACACTGCCTCATCAAGACTACTCTGTATAGTGTGGTCCTAACCAGGGCCGGTGCTAGGATTCTTGCCTACACAGGCAAGGTGCATTTTTGGTCCTAACTAATCTATGAGAGGCTCCATCTTGAAACATACTTACAGCAAAGGATGAATTGGGTGCAGGTTTGCCAGGAGGTAGTCCAACCTCCTTAAAGGCATAGGGACACACCAGAAGCCCAGGACATCACAATGGCAGCTGAAGCTCCCAGTGTGTCCCCCACACCAAATCCAACAAGTGAAACAAATGGCAAACGCACTCATCAATTCATAACTAGGTTTACAGAAAGGTGCACATGGAAGGGCTTTACATAGTACAAAAGCAAAAAGATTCCCAGCACACTCACCAGCCAGCATGCAAAAATATAAATAATACACTGGCTAACTATTAGGCCTCATTCACACGAGAAACGGCCGGCACGTACAGCTCCGTGCTGCGTGCACGGCCGTATCGGGCAGTTACCGGGAAGGACAGGTGCTGCGTGTGATTAGTACACAGGCCAGGTTCCTTCTCTATGGGAGTAGGTGGCCGTTATCTGCCCTACGCTCACCCCAAGTGCAGGTCAGTACGGGTGCGGGTGTCCCGGCTCGGATGCAGACAGGATCCACCCTGTCAGCGTACGAGTACGAACACCCGCATGATCTGCATCCATGTACATGCAGGGCGGGTGAGTGTAGGGCGGTGTAGGGCCACGTACTCCAATAGAGAAGGACAGGGGCGGAGTACTAATCACACGCAGCACCTGTCCTTCCCAGGAGCTGCCTGATACGGCCGTGCACGCAGCACGGATCTGTACCTGTCTACGCCCACTCTGCTCTCCTCTGATCTGTGATAGGTGGCTGCATGTATGTACACATGCATTGCTGGCTGTTTCAAATAATGACAGTTTCCCGATCCTGCGCGCCGCCTCACACCCACCCGCATTCAAGAAGAGGTGACCCTTCAGACCGGCGCCCAGGGGCGAGTGACCCCCCCCTCGCTCTGCCACTGTATTCATGTCTGTAGCTTGTCAATTAGTACCTGGCCACAACTAGTCCTGCCCATTGATTTCTTGATTGGCAGCACTGCCTCTGTTAATGAAACCCTCCCACTGGGAGTGTCTGGGAGAAGAAGAGTGCAAGGCAATAGTAAAGTTAGATTTGGCTTAGTCAGGGAACGAAGAAGAAAAGAGAAGAACATTTATTTGTTTACTTTACGAGTCTTGTGCATCACATAGTAATTGTATTAGGTACTGGTTTAGAGTGTGATATGGGATCCTTTGTTTGTACTTCTCATATTATTTGAATGACAGTACATAGTACTTGTATAAATACATAGTACTTGTTTCATTTCACCGTAGATATATTCTATTCCCAAGAACTTTATAAACTAAAGGGAATAATAATCCAAACAGCTTTGATTACGAGAAGAAGAATATAGGATAGGGTTGTACACAACTATGTGTGGCAAGAGATCACGTCATTCTTAAGAATTTGTGCCCATACCATAAATGCGTTGGTCAAGTGAACTGGAGCTCACTCACACAAAAGATAATACAGAACAGTGTTGTCATTTGAGCTGCATATCTTTGACAAGAACTCAACTAAACACTAATTATATGTTAAATTGTGACATAACATTAGCCACTATAGTTTTAAAGACACTTCAACCCTTTCTACAAAAAATGATATCGTGGCCAAATCCCTCTGTTAAAAATGTCTTCTTATTGCATGGATACTGCTTGCTTTTACCATATCTCCTCTCATTTTTTTTAAATTTGGCCATGACCTGAGAAGACCCACTGGTGTTGGTCAAATGATATCACCGCTAGCTCCGCCTATTTGTTGACATTTGGCTGGCCCTGCCAGGCCTATGATCGGATCAAGGGTCTTGTAGACATTTTAGGGAGGACCCCCACCTTCTTTTTTCCCCGTTTTTTGGGGGGTTGGGTTCCCTCCTATGCATTTTTTTGTTTTAACTATTTAACGTAGGGTCCCTCCTGTTGCAAAACTGCCTATGCAACGCTTGTTTAATGCCTTGTCAATGCTCTAGAGAGCGTTGAACGTACGTTAAAAGGAGGTTCAATAGATTTCAGGGGAGGCATTATTCCAGCAGCAATGCCTCCAGAATGTGACATGCAATCTATTTTGTGCTGCAACGCAATGTTGATGCCCACGTGTGAACTGTACTGGGCGGTTGCTATTGTTTTATCACACATGGGGGTTAATAGGTGGCAGAAAGGTGTTAAAAACGCTTCGCTAACGCCTGGTTTTGCCGCACGTGTAAAAGAGCCCTTAGTCTCAGATTTCTAAAGTGTATATTTTTAAGCACTGTTCTGCTATTTAATTAGAACAGGGTTTCCCTTTTAACCCATATGTTTTACAGTTTAAATAGGAACACTTAATTAAAACTGAAAGCTCTTATGCATGCCAGCTTGTGGTAGTTAGTCTGTATTCCTATAGCTCCAGAAGAGATATTTGCACAGTCATTGCACTAGTACAGGATGCCAGTGTAGGTTTAGCCATACGCTATGCAATGTCCATCAGCGTTGTAATTAACTAAACATTGCCAGGAACAATCGGGCACTGTGAGAGGCACTGAATGGGGAAAAGTAACCAGATTTTTTGTGACTGAGCATAAGGTACACAATGATTGTTTTGAGGATGGGCAGATCTTGTGGTTGTTGATACATGCTACCTTTGAGTTTAAACAGAAACTTATACACACACTTACACAGCCTTTTGGAACCCTTAAACGTCATCTCTAAAAGACTTAAGTTCATTTAATCAGCCTTAGGAAATGTATAAAAATAGTTATGCAAAGATTTTGTTTTGATGCCACCCAGAGCTACTTTTACAGTGCTAACGTATACAGCTATTCAAAAAATGCGACCACTGACGTCACAGCTCGTTCTCTGTTCTGTTTCTATTGGAGTAAAAGGGGGTAGAGTAAAGCAGGCGTATGGGCACAACACACTTCATTCATTGCAGTATATAGAATATCATTTGCTTTGCTCATGTGCTATCAGATAGATGGTAAATACGACATTTGAAAATGAGAGCTACAAATTGGAATATTTGGGTAGCATCGTCTTCTCCGTGATGTCTGAGTAAGAAATACGAGTTTATTCTTGTACTCAAGTTAGAACCTTGTATCTCTCGTCTATTTGCTAGCACGTGAACACAAACCATCAGATTCTGCCCTTCTGCCTGCTCCACCAGCTAAGGTCCACCCACTGGCTAATTAAAATTGCACCTCCCCTATAAGCTGTGAACTACTTCAGCAGTCTTGGTTGAAGGTCCTGCACTGCTACCTTGTCTGCCAGCCCTTCAGCTGTGCCCTGCTCGTCCACTGGGACTAGGGATAGGAAGCTGTGTAAGCTCCAATGACTGTGTAAGCTCCAAAAAGCTCCAAAATGACTTGTTGCAACTTTGTAAGGTCAATGGAGCCCCCCTCATGTGACATAGCTGGGCCAATCACAGGGATCCAAACCTGAAAAAAGTAATTTCAGGGAGGTGCCCTTCTCATTTCAGGGGGGTGGAGAGCACCCCCCTGAAATGATGGCAGATAACAAAGAAGCTATTGCTTCCCGTGCTATCTGCTGGTTTTTTTTTAGTATTCTAACAGCTGCTACCGTCAGAATAAAAAAAATCATAGGAATGAATAGATAGATTGCTATTGGCTATTTCAATATGCAATAGCCAATAGCAAGGTGGATATTGCACCCACCCTCCGCTGCTGTCAATCAGCAGAGGAGGACCTGATGGAGAACTTCAGGTCCACCTCTGCTGATTAACAGCAGCAGTGGGCAGGTGCAATAGCTAGTCTGCTATTGGCTATTGCATATTGAAATAGCCAATACAAGTCTAATAATTCATTCCTATGCTATTTTCTTTTTTTTCTCTGACTGACAGCGGCCAGCGGCCCCGATGTCAGAAAAAAACAAAACCAGATAGCAGGGAAATGTTTACTCTGCTAGATAGAGCAGAGTAAACCTTTCTGGGAGAAAATGTTTCTCTCTCGGGCGGCCGGGAGCCACTATCTAATAGCGGGAGACTCCTGGAACATCCGGGAGATTTGGGATGTCTGCAATCACGAGACGTCGGCCCTGCCATATGAGAGAGAGGGAATATGTCACATGCTCACCTATGCCCAGAAATTCAGAGTATTTAATTTTGCGCCCTGTGGCTGAATGGAGTGGCAGGGAAGCAAGGAAAGGTGAGTATACACTGAACAGAGTGGCAATCAAGGCTGGGCTGAGGGGGAGGCAGAAGAGGCATCTGCCATGGTCACTTTAGCGTGGAACAGCATAGGGGGATCTTTAGTTGCCAAAAGTGCAGGTCCTGCAACCTATGTTGCTGAACTGGTTGACAGCTAATGGGTGGGGGACAATTAGGGTTTTGACCTGGTCCAGGCACTTCCAGAAGGATACCAAGGAAAGGTGAGCTTATGCTTTTGCAGAGAGGGAAGAAAATAAATTGTCCAGCATGGACAAAGGAAAGGTATGTTTTAAAGGCATATTTACTGATATAGTTGGTCGGGTTAAAAAGGCACATTTCTATTGATTTCAACCAAATGACAGAAATAAATAAATTAAAAACCTGTATTCTCAATACCCTGAACAGGCAGTTCATACAAAGAAAGGGTAACAGCAGGGATAGAGTGTTATTGCTTATAAAGAATAATAGCCAGTTATATTTTGTGCATTTAGAAAAATATCTAGACCTTTTTTTAAACAATAGAGTTGGCTAGAACTGGCTCCTAGTCTTTTCCACTTAACATTTCATTCCTCTTACTGGAAATTAAACATCTTTTCTTTCAGGAGCAAAGAGTACCCCCTTGTCAATAACCATAAAATGAACAGCTTCGCACAAAGTTTATTATATGGACTGTTTATGTATTTATTAGGGATGCACCAATACTTGTGCTAGATATTTTTTTACCGAGTACTGGTGCCATGTGCCCAGATTATCCGGAAGTCGGGCGGCGGGTCATAACCCTTCGCCTCGGCATGGCAACATTCTCACAGGCATGACTCCCGGAGAGAGATGCATCATGGGATTTGTAGTTTCACCACAGCTGAAGGACCACTGGTTGGCTACCCCTGTTCTAGATAAAGAACACCGGCTTCACTTGCTGAGGCTGCCGGGCTTCCTAACCAATCAGGAATCCAGGTGGTGAGTCATGAGGTGCTGTCCGGCTTTCTGATTGGTCAGGAAGCCAGGCTGCCTAGCAATAAGTGAAGCCGGCTTCCTAGACAATCAGGAAGCCGGGTGGCACGTCATGACCCGCCTCCTGGCTACCTGATTGGCTAGGAAGCCAGCATCACTTCTTGTTAGGTAGTGTGGCTTCCTAACCAATCAGGAAGCCGAGACGCGAGTCATGACGAGCCGCTCATCTTCCTGATTGGTTAGGAAGCCAGGCTGCTTACCAACATTTGAAGTTGGCTTCCTAGCCAATCAGGAAGCCGGGCGGCATGTCATGACCCGCATTCCCGCTTCCTGATTGGCTATGAAGCCGGCTTCACTTGTTCCTAGGAAGTCTGGCTTCCTGAGCAATCAGGAAGCTGGGAGGCAGGTCATTACGTGTCACCTGGCTTTCTGAGTGGTTAGGAAGCCAGTCTGCCTAGCAACAGGTAAAGCCGGGAGGTGGGTCAAACCCCACCGCCCAGCTTCCTGATTGGAAAGGAAGCCGGCTCCATGCTCCCTTGGCACTTGCGGTCAGATGGAGATCTCCCTCTGACCGGAAGTTCCGGTATCCAAGGTGAGTATCAGAGCATTTGGATGAGTATGAGTACTCGACCAAATACTCAGTATCGGCACCGATACTGATACTAGTATCGGTATCGGTGCATCCCTAGTATTTATACAATGTGATCATATCATCCTTAATCGCTCTTATCAAGGAAGAATAAATTCAGATCAGTTAATCTTGTCTCATAGCTGAGGTTCTCAGTTCCCCTTACTAATTTAGTGTCTGTACTCTCCATTCTTTCTAGTTCAGCAACCTTCTTTTTTTGTGAAATGGTGCCCAAAACTGAACTGCATAGCAAGAGGAGGTCTTACTAGGGCTATGATTATGTCTCTCTCTCTCTATCTCAAATCTATGGTCTTGATGCCTTAAAGCAAATAGGCTGTTCAATTAGCAAAGTTAATTTTCACTTTGCAAGGGAATTTTGCATTAGTTCCAGCATCCAATCATATGTAAATTAAGTGAAAATTCACGTTGATTAGTGATTATGTTCTAATTCTTTATTAGCATCTAGGGGTAGTGAAGAGGAAAAAGGGAATCTGTGTTTATCTGATTAAAAGTCAGACTGTAAAAGTATATGTATCTATTGAAGTAAAGGAACTTCTTAACTGTACAAATAGCAGCCACATTCCTCGATTAACCTACAACCAAATCTAAGTGAATAATTCTAAACATGACTTGCACTCCATCTTTTGGTAATGATTTAAACTGCAGCTTACCATGTAGAATGGTAAAGAATATACAAAATAAAACAAGTTTACCTTGTGATGGTTTGGGAGAGGGATGAATAATTACCAATTGAAGCTTTTAATTTTAATCTCTTTGGTGGCTAAGCAGTTGCTAGCAAATGCATGGATGTCAACTGCACCTATGATAACTCAAGTTAAACAAAAATTTACATGGTATTTATTCAACAAGAAATTAAAAGCTCTAAATTATCCATGACACTCTGTATCACTTTGGAGTGAACTCTATATACCTCTGAATGTCGGTTAAATCTAATGGTAATGCTGAGTCACATATACACAGCAGAAGAAGAGTCTTCCTAAAACCCATTACTCCCATCCTCTTCTCTCCTGACATGCCATGTTTCCCTTTTACCTCTCTCTCTGTTATCTACTCTCTTTCCACTCTTTATTGCTCTTTCACTATAATTTTCAATTTTGAGTGACCTATATTGTTATGTCAGTTATCACTTTCATGCTACAAGTATTGTTCATAATATATGCTACCCAGTGGCGGAACTACCACCATAGCCTCCTGAAAGCTTCTCTACTCCCCAATGGGCGCCGGTCTGCATCCCTTAGAGCCCTGCTGCCTCTGCCAACACGGGTAAGGGAAAAAGCAGCGGGAATTGGAGGAGACACAGACCGGGAGGAGAGAAGATAGGGATGCACTGAATTTCTGGACTCATTTTTGCCCAAAGTGCCATTTTCGGCCAAAATGTTTCAGTGCCTAAAATGTCATTGCATCCCTAGTCTTTACTAGAAAAAGATCCCTTAATGGCCATATTATCATTGTTACCTGGATATCTAAAACAGATAAAAAGAGATATCTTAAGATTTATGCTGGTTGCGGCCAGAATGTGTATCTCGAGGAGATGGAAATCAACGATACCACCAACTTTAGAGAATTGGGTTAGCTCAATGGAAGAAATAAGATTTATGGAGGCATTAAGTGCAAAAGATACAGATAGAAAGGATAGCTTTAATAAGATCTGGAGAAACTGGGAAAGCTATAGACAGTGTGAGGAATATATAGGGGTATAGAGAAGATGAAACTACGAACTTAGAGATGGGTAAGGAATATATGGCCAATGGCAAAACATGATCTTTGGATGGATGAATATAGTGTGAATATAGAGGCATGACCTGTATGAATGGTGGGAATAGAGAGGAGGGAAGAATGCCTTCTGGAGGGATGGGAGAAAGGGAGGGTAGGGAAATGGGAAATGGGGGAACCTATAGTAGGGGAAGGGAATAGGGTATCACATATGTAGATAGGGGTTTTATAAGAGAGGTTAATGGACTAAGAAGGGAAGGATATTCAAGGGGTTACACAAAGAATAGGAACACAAAACTGAGGGGGAGTAGATTAGAGGAAATAAGGGAATAACACAATAGTTAATATTTTGTCTATAGACATCTTAGTGGAACACACGGAAAATAGACACCAAAGGGGAGTCCCGTTCATAGAGAGGTGGACGGGGAGATATATTTTTCACAGGGGTGTTAGGGAGAGGAATAATACAAAGAGGATTACAAAGGTGGTCCTTCCCCCATCCCTCCAGAAGAAGAAGAATGGAAAGAATGGAAAGAGTGGAGTAAATTATAAGAAAAGAGGATGGAGATTGGTAATAATTTATGCGAGTGGAAGATGTATGAAATATATGGGGGTTTAGTATTTAAAAATTTTGTTATATAAAATGTATTGTGTAAATTATATTAAATTGAAGTGCAATAAAAATGTATTAAACAAAAAAAAAAAACAAGGATACAAATGATTTCCAATGCAGTTTAGAAAAGGTTCATGAAGAGGAATAGGAGTTGTTGTGCATGAGATAAAGTTTAACCCCTTCTGAAAAAAAAGGCCTCAGTCATGAAGGGGTTAAATAATATATAAGCATAAGTAACTTCCAGCTATAGTCAAGAAACTATAATAGTTTTGGATCAATTTCAATTTAATTACTTTTTTAAGATTGTAAATATTTCATATCTGTTTTTTTAACTTTATGTATACATTCTGTGTGTCACGTACCTGATGTGAGTCTGAGATGACAAGAAGGAACTTCCCTTGCAGCACGGATCTGAGCTCCCCTGAGAGTGGAACAGGGCCAAATGGACTTCATGTGGCACGAGTGCCCTTTGTAGAGATGCTGAAGACACCGGAGTGAAGCACCAGGCAGGTAGTCAGCCAGAAGCATGCAGGATATCAGGAATTCAGATAAGCAGAGCCAGAGCCGAGCCGGGTCAGTAACTGGTGAGCTGTGCAGTACAGAATCAGAAGACGGAAGCTGAGTCAGGACAAGCCGAGGTCAAGCCTTGCAGGATAAGTGGTGCTGAATCAGCAGACAAGAGGTCAGAGTAGTGGAACAGGCCATGGTCCGGAACAGCCTGAGAGCAGCAGAGTCAGAGGATCAAGCCGGGTCAGATACAGGAACAATCAGGAATCAACGCCAGACACTAGCTGAAGAACTCTCAGCACTGAGTGCATGCAGGATGCAAGTTTTAATAGGCCTTTTGGCGCCATGATTAGACGTTAGCCCATGCACACCAATCTGCGTGAGTGTCGTTGCGTGTGAATGCACGCATCAGCGTCCACATGCATGCACACCACTACGAGCATTACTGGCACGAAACTGTCTTATACGCGCATGCGCAATGGCTCTCACAGTACCAGTTCTATGACTGCTTGCTGGGCTTCCCTGACACTGTGTTTCACAAATAAAATTTTAACCTCCTTTGTATTAATCCCAAGCATCATTCAAGGTAACAGTTTTTACATACAATTCAGAGCCTGAGTAATGCTTTAGGGTGGCTAATGCCAATGAGGCTGGGGATGTTCCACATGGTGATTGCATCTTGATTCAGGAAGCGCTCTACTTTGAGCATTTCCAGGTTCACAGCTGTCAGACCCTGCTTGCTTTTTCTGTACTCCATTAATCCCTGATGTCTCCATAAAAAAGGCCTGCTCTGCTGAACATTGAATGATAATTTTAAGTTTAAAAAAGTGTTTTAAAACAATGAAATATGATCAAAATAAAAATGTGAGGCACCCCTGCACACCCTGCAGGCACATATGCATGCATATATCACCTAGGACGCACTTTGGTATATAAACATTGATTATGTAACACATATTAGTAATCATTCTGCATGCCAGAGTAAAATGAATAATTGTAAGGCCATTATTTATGGCTAATTCTAAAGTAATGATCTGTAAAGGTTGTTTGGGTATTGTAGATTTTTCCCGTTTCGCAGGCACACACAATTTGAAGGCTTGACATATTTGGTATCTATTTACTCAACATAGACTCATCTTTTACATTTTGCTAAAAAAAAGAATTATATTGTAATTGTGTGCACTAAAATTACTTTTACTGTATTTTTTTTAATAAAAAAAAGTTGTGCAAATATTATGTGACATAGAAATTTGCAACAGCACATAACTGTAGCTTGTTGCATACGGTAAAAATCCCAAATTTCAATTCATAGGAAATAGTATGAAGCCATTGCTTCTCACAGAGGCAAATACTGAGTTTGAGCGATAGAAGTGTAGGGAAATATGGAAATCATGGCAAGCCCTGATATCATCAAAGACCTTGTAGGAGTTCTGTTTGGGGTGTACTATATATAGAGATAGGAGGGGTAGAGATTCCCAACCAGTCCATGTTTTAATTATATACATAATGAAGGAAAATCCCCCTTTTCTTTTTTCTTTTTCCCTTTTCTTTTTGTCTGTGTGTCTAGTTTATTGTATTTTTTTTTTAATGTTTTATCTTGAGGCTGGGTTAAGTAACATAGTAGAATGGGGGGGAGGATACCTCTAACCAAAGATGTATTGTGACTGTTGGAGTGCTGTTGTAAAGTGGATTTTTCTTCTTGGAGATATTTATAATTAATGTTTCCAATTTGTATGGAAAATTAATAAACAATTATTTATAAACAAATACTGAAGTTAAATTAAATCTGCTATTTTAGATTAGGAGCTGCATACATTAGGTACCAGTCTTTATTTTCTGTAATAATATTTGTGTATTCCCTGCTAAAGGTGGTAGAACATGTAAGCTCTGTTCACTACTTGTACATTATAACATGTTATTAGCCATAAAATGTATTACTTTCAGTTGTGACTTGTTATGGTTGATAGCTTTTGTTGCTGAAATATAAAAAATGTTTGGGGGCATATAAAGATTGGTATAGTTTAGTGAATTCAGGTATATTAGTGTAACCATGTTGACAGAAACTGTTTCATGGTGTCACTTAATATGTACAATGAAAAAGTAGTATAGCAGCTGTGATCTTGCTTTCAGTTTGTAATCATCTGTATTAAAATTATTATTGGAATTGAACTGTTTGCTATTGGCAATAAATAAACTTTAGTGGAGAGGCTGATAGCAACAGTATTTCAAAACCTTTCTGCCAACTAGCCTAAAATAAAGAATATTTGTGACCCGTGATATAAGAGAGAGAGAGAGAGAAAGAAAAAGAAAGTAGGTACATAGTGGTGTTTGGACTTAAGAAAAGCTGACTAACTGAAACGATGACACACTAAGTGGACTTAAATGACAGCCAACTTATCTTAACTCTGCAGCTGCTTGCAGCACCCTCCTAAGACACAGGTCATCTAGAAAGTGTTTATCTTACAGCACATGTTTAGAGGAAGCCCGTGACCAAAGCAGTAGCATTTATTACATACCTTTAATTGTACGTTAATATGTATAATGAGCCAAATGAGCTTTCACAGATTTATTTTTCTGTTTAGTTATTTGCTTTCTGAAGGAAGCTCTAGGAGTATTTCTGGAAAACAAAATGCAATGCCATACTTTAATAAACATCTGTGTAAGGGGTCACTTGCCTTTTATTGAAACTCTCTACCACTAGACATGTAAGTTTTGTTTCGTTCCGGATGCAAATTCGGATGGAATTTCATGAATTTGGATGCATGCTAATGTCCAAATTCCAATTAGGCCAAACACAAACGAATTGGAATATTCTTTTAACGAAATTTCGGATCATCAGAATTTCGGACAAAATTAAACTAAATCGGACACGTGTTTTATGGCCAGAAAACCCCATCAGAAACTAAAACTAAATTCTGAAAGATCTGAATCTGAATAACGAAACAGCATTTGGACCCAAAACCTGAAAGAACAAAAGATCCAAAACCAGAACCAATATATTTAAAGTGTTTTTCCACTTTTGCAGCCAAATTGGTATACCCCCTTTTTTATATGTTGTTATATGTTGCTATTCACATTGCATAACATTTTTAAGTGCTTTATACTTGCTTAAAATTTTTATCTATCTCTCCCTTGTTATGTTAAGAAGGGAGCTGTGTTACGTTATGTTTACTCTATTTAGACCTGTCTGTACTGTGCTGTCAGATTTCAGTTGTAAATAGATTTGAACACTGTCCGTTCTAACAAAGAGTTAAATACTTAGAAGCATTGTATATTAATGAGAAGAAACTCAGTCTGACCTTCTAGTTTCACTTTTAAAACGCTTAGAGTAGCTTGGAATCTGCACAAAGGCCTTCACCAAAAATATATCTAAAAGAAAAATATTTAATATATAATTATGTATGCTGCATGAATGGGAACACAACATGAGAAACATATTGTAGTTTTCTTCAGATTGGTTGCAGAAATGGAACTACACACTGCCATCATAAATCCTATGCTATCTTCTATATATTGTATATTAAAACTTCGAGTTTTAACAAAACAGTAATATATTGCAGCTTAGGTTTTGCTTCCAGTTCTTCTCACAGGAAGTGACAAGCACTTCTGGGAAGATCAACAGGTATTTTCTATACTTGCTCGAAATGTTGTTAGCCTGAAAAATTAAAACTAATTTAGTCATCACGTTTAAGGACTTGTATTGCATTTTCATTCTTGGCCTTTATGTGGATCCTGCACATCTGTAAAATGTTTACCCAGACACTTACAGTTATCATGTTTCCAAACAGCCAGCTGCTCCAAGTCTCTCAGGTCCACTTTTCTGAGCTTCCTGTTGAGTACAAGATCACAAGGGACTGAACCGTCTCCAGTAGCCGCCTAACTTACTAGTCTGGAGAAGAGAGAAAGAGCAGGAGCAGGGGAGTGACTTGCCTTTCTGTGCCTGTGTGTTTGTGAAGACACACACACACAGCTTTGCCGCCCCACTACTCCCTGCCACGCTGAGCCCTGGCTGTGCCCCCCCCTCAGTCACCTCACCCTAGCTACGGGCCTGCATGGTGATCCTGCCATAAAGATCCTTATTTAGGTACTTCCTGCTATAGGGTAACAGCGTTTTGTCCTGGTCTCTTAATTGTGCTCACACATTGCCACCCAGTCACACAGGCCTCCAATGGAGATTACGAGTGGCTTGTTCATTGTGTGATGCAACTAACGATCAAAAAAGGTGAAAACAGTACTTTTTTTTAAGTAGAGTTATACATGATACACAATACTTTAGAAAACTAAATATAACTCAGTTAGAGTTTACACATACCTTAAAGGGGTTCTAAACCCTCCGGTTTGTTTGCCTATATCTACTGCTAGCAAGCAGTAGATATAGGCAAGAAGTTTAAAAAAACAAACGCTTTAATTAGGTTTAAAATTACCTCGTTATCGCTGCGCGCCCCTGCGCCGAGAATAATGAACTGCTTGTACGGCCACAAAGTCTCGTGGGGTGGGCGCATGCGCAGTTACGATTCTTGGCCGGGAGATGAGCAGAGATGCAAGGTAAGTCTATGGACGTGTGCACCCGGAGGGACAGAGCAGTCAGCGCTGGATCGGAGAGCCGCCGCACCGCTGGAGGCACAGATGAAAACATCAGGAAAGAAGAAGATCGGAATAAGAGACATCATTTAAGGTAAGTGCTAACATTAACATGGGGGGAGGGGGAATTTTTTTTAACTTTAACTGGGGATTCTGGCAGTGCTAAGTACATACAACAGAGCCCAGATTTTAGTGACCAGCTACTCACAGGATAGGTGAGTTTAAACCTTCACTCTGTGTGTTATAAACCCAGATAGCAAGCAATTGAGCTGCAAGTTTGAAAATGACTTGCTAAACTATTGGAGACTTGCCAAGCTTCACAATTTTGTTGCACAATGACATCAAGTCTGCATTGCAAGTCTCCAGACCAGCGAACTTGCAGAGCTCTTGCTAAGACCTGCAGGACAATTTCACCCTGCCACAAGTTTGTAGCAAGTTATCCTTGCTATCTGGGAAGGAGATAGTAGCTTTCCCTTTCACTGCTGGAGAATTCTGCCACTAGGAATGAGCATAGCAGGTGAAAAAAAACTACCTTGTCTTCAACACTGATAAATTATTGTTTTTTTGGTGCATGTGTGTTGCGCACTTTACATGACCAAATAAACAACTTAATGTTTCTATGTTGAAGAGGATTTACCACAAATGCGCCAAAAATTGGAAAAATCGCAATTGCAATTTGTCACAGAAATTTGACAATTTTTGTTCCCTATAAACTAATATCTGTGTTACAATGTAGCACAGATATTATCTGCAGATTGCTATCTTGTCTGACCAGGCGCAGATCTGCACACTGGGTTGACTCCCTCTGATAATCGACTGTAAAAATGCTTAACAAAGTTAGACTGAGCTGGGAAAAGCTGCCTCCCCCACGTAGAGGCAGTTGGTAGTTTCCCTGGTCTGAGTGTCTGGACAAACTCTCACCAGAGTGAGCAGGAAGCTCTGTGGTGCTCTGCTGCCTGCACTTCTCTCCTCCCCCAGTGATTACTTCCTGATCGCAGGGGAGCAAGGAGGGGTAATGATACAGTGAGCTGTATTAATTCCTGCACAGTGATAGTACTCCATGTGTACACTGTCACTGTTCAATATGTGCCTAATAAATTAAGGTCCCTGAGCGACCTCTGATTATTAGGGATACTGCCCCATTAGGGTTGCCACCTTTTCTTTCAGCAAAACCCGAACACTCTAGCGACGCATAGAGATTTTTTGGGGGAGAATGAGTTGGGGCTTATTCATATGTAAATAGTGAGACCCATTCATATGTAAATATCACAGTCAAGACTATTTTGAGTGGGGGGCCAGTAGCCCCTATATTAATTTTGGTTGCCCTTATCTGCCTGACATCATGTGTCCGGGTCTCAGCTGCCATGAAACCTGGACACAGGATTCAAAACCCGGACTGTCCAGGTGAATCCCGTACAGGTGGCAACCCTATGCCCCATGTTTAGTTTATAAGGCCCACTGTATTGTCTGATTGGACAGTAATAAACACCATTGTATTGATCACCAGAGGCCAAAACCATTCACACATCTGCTAGTCAATAAAAAACATTGTTGCCCTGTGGATTCTGCAGACAGAAGAGTGAAGGCTTGGTTCATATGATAACTTTGGATAAGTGCTGGAAATCATATAACTAGTTACTTATAGCAAAATAAAAATTTGAAAAATGTCCACTAGACAGAGTGAATACACAGCCAACACGACTCCAGGAAACTTTTAGTCATAAATGCTTAAAAAGACCCAGTCACCAAATGGAAAAAATTGCAGGTAAAAGCACAGAAAAATCAAGTATTTTAAATGTTTACTTGCAGTGTTTCCTTTCCATAAATGATTGTGTAGCCACTGGGGAAAAGCGAAGGGAAATTCTATAAAGCAGACCTGGCTGGCTGACAGTGGATGTGCCGGCCTCCAAAGCCAGTGCATCTACTGCAAGCCATAGCCCAGTTCTGATCGGCGATCAGTCTGTGTGCAGCCCGCGTTCCTCTGCCGTTGTTGGTTGCTAGGAACACTGGCAACCAATGATATCAGGAATCCTCCTTCTCCTGGGTCGTCCTAACAACCAGTGATGAATGTCTTCCCACCCCCAACTCATCCTCCATCATCCTCCTCTCTCCTGTTCCTGCAGCACCAACTCCCAGCTCCCGCGTGTTAAAAAAAAAAAAAACAGCATGTGCAACAAGTTTAGTGAGGACTTAGTGGGGTGTCATATTAGGTGGGGACAATAAAGCTTTATTTGGGGCCCCTTCACACCTATGCTGTGCGCTTTATGTACAGTACTGTGCAACGTACCTACCATGCCTTACAGTGCGGCAGGTCCATTGTGTTGCATACACTACTTTTTTTAACTACGCCACAACGCACGGCATTGTAATATTGCACGTTGAGGTGCAGTTGATCGCATTGCAGCCTGGAGGTGCATTTGGTGTGCCATTTAAATGAATGGCAAAACACCTGCTGCACTGTAACACATGGTTGGTTCATTGCGCGTTACCGTGTCTTAATCATTTCGTCCCTCCACAGTGGCCCCAGTTTCTCATGTGGTCCCCTTAAGAAAAATTAATTGCCCACCCCTGCTATAGAGTGCCACTTGAATGACAGCTCTGCTGGGACTGCTGACGCTACATAACTATGCAAATGAGGCTTTTACAGCCAAATAACATGCAGAAAAAAACCCATTAAATTCACATATAATCTTAAGGGGAAAAGAATAGTTGAATAGTGTGGTGACAGGGTCTCTTTGAGGTGATTAGTTAACTATTCAACATAACATTATAAGATTTCTTAGAAAGGTGGTGTTTTAAAGCTTCATTTTCAGAGAAGATGACTGTGTGGTTTAGAGTTTCATCCATAAGTGATACATTGAGCATGTATTACCCCAGAAATAAAGTGAATACATGCCTTTCTGTAAAAATCTAGGAAATATACAATTTCTTGGACCACAATTTGCTATGCATTACATTTCTCTGCTTAAAATGTTATTTTATCTACTGTGAGTCACCACCTCATTTAACTAATAAGAACAGCATTGAAAGTCAGAGGCCCATGACGAAACAGACTCATTATCTAGTCTAGTAGAAGTGCAGAAGCTGTGAAAGACGTCACAATGTGAGCTATGAAGGGTGTGTCATCTGCTACACAATTCGTATTGTGTAGATTTTTGCTGCTTTCAGCTGTCCAAGTGGCCCATGCTTAACCCACAACTTCCTGTATATCACTGTTAAAGTATGATAAACCTTACAGATAAAGTAAGCCATACATAGAGTGCACTGCAGAGAACGGTGTAAGCAAGATCATTATCGGTGTGACAGAATGGGGAACTGTACTGTTTATGTACACAGCAAACCGTATATACCACCGCAATATAAAGAGTAAAATGAACAGTCTGTCATCTGAGTTTTCTATTGCCAGTTTACATATGTGCTTAGGGATGGGCAAGTCAGCCTGCATGAGTTAATGAGTTTGAGGCTAATCTGTTTTCTGAAGGATGATGGATTGTGAACTATAGCACTGCTATCTGTGATATTTTGTGGCCACATTTGGTGTGACATTGACAGTTCCCCTATCACCCCAGAATAGTTCCTTACTTGTTTCTTTCTAGCCTCCTACAGCAGTCAATCAGCAGAAGTTAAAAGCATGTTGGGGTGAAATGAGTGAGAGGTCAGTGTGGCTCCTGTTAGGTACAGACACTCCTCATCTAACTACCTACCACTCGGGATTACAGCGTAGCGTCTCTTACCTTGTTCACGATCCCCGCTGTGTCCTCCGGGCCGATGGAGGCATCTGTCTTCAGGGTTCCATCCCTTGCGAGCAGCCGCCTTGGGGGCGGAACCAGCGGGAAAAGTAAAAAAAATTGAACAAAAAAGGAAAAAAGATTAAAAATAATCAGACCGCCAGTGAGGTTAAAGGAGCGGTCATTTTAACATTGCTTAAAGGGAAACAATAAAAATTACAAATTCCTTTAAATAATGTGCCTGGTGGGTCCCCTTATACTGCCTGTAAAGTGGCACATCAATACAATGTACAGTATAGAACCTGCTGCAGCAAAAAGTGATATTTCAATTGCCGGTAATTGGTTTTCCCTTAATCTTATAAACAACTGCTTGGGGAGGCAGCCTGTATAAAGAGCTAAAATGTTAGGACACTCAGAAGAAGGTTAGAGATTTTTTGGATAAATTCATAAATTGAGGACCTTAAATGTTGCCATTTTTCTGCGGCCTTGTGGACAAAAATCCATACCTCCGACAGAAACAAGGCTAAGCGACTTAACTATGCACAAAAACATAGGAACTGGGATGCAGAAAAATTACAGCAGGTGCTCTGGACTGATGATTCATAAATGTAAATATTTGGCTGTAGCAGGAGGCAGTTTGTTCGCTGAAGGGCTGGAGAGCGATACAATAACGAGTTTCTGCAGCAACAGTGAAGCATTGTGGACAGGGCCGGCCTTAGGCCTTTAGGCGCCCTGTGCGAGAAAGCTTTACAGCGGCCCTCAGTGACCACACCCCTCCGTGGCCACACCCCAGTAACCACACCCATTTTCCCCAATATCCGCACCATTTAAAGACTCCTATTTTGTTAAGCCGCAAAGAAACATATTAAAAAGTATGATAAAAATAAAACTTTTATTCAAAGGTATTAAACTTGTAGGCACAATATAAGTATTCTTATCAAATAAAACAACAGAAGGTAAACAATAAATGTCAAACTAAAATAGAGTCTATAAAAATAAAGTGTCAGGTTGTCATGCCGATCCCTTTTTTCAAGTAAGTGCATCTAGAAAAGTAAAAATAGAAAACAGAACACAAAACCCAGACTACATGTAAAATTAATGAATTACTATATGTCCGAATACACGAAAAATATATTCAGGCGCATAGTAATTTGTTTGAGAATGTGCGGCGGCCATATTGGCCACTGGCGTGTTCTGTGTATATCAATGATATTTACCGATCCCCCTCTCTGCCACGCACAAGAGCCGCTGCCATCCTGTAACTCGTGGGGGTGGGGGGCGGACGAGGGAGCGCTGTCATATCTGATGGCCAGCGGTGAGGGGGGAGAGAAGCCCCCCCCAGGACGAGCTGTGTCAGCCGCACGGCGCCCTTGTTGCCATGGCGCCCTGTGCGGACGCACAGCTCGCACACCCCCAAGGCCGGCCCTGATTGTGGAGGTTCCTTGAAAGTCTGGGGCTGCCAATGGAGCTGGAGATTTGACCAGGATCAATGGAGTTCTAAATGTTGAGAAACACAAGCAGATGCGTATTCACCCCTGCGGTTTTCTCTGTAAATTGGTACAGTCTTCTGGTAGATCTTCCCAGCGTTTCTTCTGTACTTCCTTTCTGCTTCACCCCTCACTGATGTAAGGGGGCCTCAGTTTAACCTGTTAAAAGCAGATAGGAATATCTTTTTCTCACCTCTAAGAATTACAAGAATCAAATCCCCTGTATTGAGAAGGCTGAATAAACTACATTGGATTCTACACTTGGTCTTCTTAGCGAGTTGGACACTCTCACACTCTAATCTGTGAATAATCACCAAGTCAGTAGGTTGTCACAGATGAGTCTGTACAGATGAGTAGTAGGAAGTATGTGCAAATACATCAAGCGGTGGCTGTTGCAGAATAGTGAAAAAGACAGAAATCTCAGCTTATAACAGACTGCAATCTGCAAGTTTTCTTCTGTGCCTAAAGCTGAGAGAATACAGCAGGCTGTGAATTGATCCTCAGGTGTTTCTGCGATGATTCTCAGACATGTGCTCCCTAAAGCTGGCCACACACCTATAGATTATCTGCAGATTTTCTACGGTCAGATGGAAAAAGATTCCTCCATCTATGCTAAACTGCGTGGATGGAGGAATCTCCCACTGGGCCAAGCTTCAGTATCTTGCTAGTCAGCCCTGCTGGCTGTCAAAAGACCTGAACAATCTGATTGGATGCAAGCAAGCATTGTTCAGGTATTTTGACACTTGAGGATCAAATTATAGGGGTCTATTCACGAAGCTGCCGAGGGCAGCCGAGTAAATGACTGATCTGAAGTGAAGTGAGCCGAACACTGTTCGGCTATTCACTTCAGGCTGGTACGGCTAATTTCAGCCGTACATCGGCTAAAATCAGCCGTACATCGGCTTGCTTCGTGTCGGCCGAACAAGCTCAGCATGTTCGTTGTAAAAAAAAAAACGAAAAAAAAAAACTCTCCCGGGCGCTCTGGGAGCCTCCCGCTCCCGGCCGCCAAGGAGAGAAGCACTGATGTGTCTTTTTTGTTCTTCTTTATTCTGACACGATCGATGTCAAAATAGAAGAAAAAAAAAAAAAAAAAAATTTTCCCATTGAAAAGCATTGGGACATTACTATTGGGTATTTCAATTTGCAATAGCCAATAGTAAACTAGCATTGTTCCCGCCCTCTGCTGATGGACCTGATGGGGAACTGCAGCAGAGGGCGGGTACAATGCTAGTTTACTATTGGCTATTGCAAATTGAAATAGCCAATAGTAATGTCCCAATGCTTTTCAATGGGAAAAATCTTTTTTTTTTTCTATTCTGACATGATAGCGTCAGAATAAAGAAAAAAAGACACAGCACTGTTTCTCTCCTTGGCGGCCGGGAGCAGGAGACTCCCGGGGCGCCAGGGAGCGTTAGCTGTTTGGAGATCAGTGTCCCTGGTTAGCAGTTAACCAGCGACGCTGATCTCTCTGAAAGTGGCCGGAGCCAGCCGTAAGATCACCGCTGGCTCCGCCCAGCTGTCAGTCAGAAGCAGGCCGAGCGGCACTACCACTTCGGATTTCAGCACGGCTCAGCCGAGCCGATGCATATGCGTAAATCTGTCTGATATGTGGAATAGGACTTTACAATGCATAAATGCTGCTGATGAAACATATGACATAGAACAATTGAATAGCGTGCTTGTAAAGGTAAACAGAGCTTATGAAAGCTATAAGAGATTTTTTGAAAAGTATTCCACTCTGCTATCAAGCTGTAGCTCAGGCAAGTCTGTGCAAGAACTAGATCATTTCACTGCTCACACAACACCCTTCTAGAAGCCAGGGTACAGATAGATGACAAAATATTGCAATTGCATGACACTGCATCTCTCTGCACAGGGCCGGATTTACTCTCTTTACTCTCTTTGCTGCCCCAAGGCTAGGTTAATCAATGCGCCACACTACCCCCCCACCCCCCCCCCCCCCAATGGAGAATGGCAGACCTGCAGGCTGCATACAACTGATCTTGGCGACTACGCCGAGAAGACTTGTACAAAACTAGAGGAGGCTTCCCCGCTGTACATTTAGCTCTGCTTGCCCAAAGCAGAAAACAACTACCCATGTTGTTGTTGAAATGCATGTTCCAGGCATCGGGAGATAGGAATTCCACACCCCTGCTGCCCCTAGGCCGGGTCTTGGATGGCCTTGTGGGAAATCTGGCCCTGTCTCCGCACTACATCCTCCAGACATACTAAAAGATCTTGAAGATCATCACATTTGTCAGGCATTCTACACTTAGCGAATGTCTGACAAGCAGGGCCGGACTGGCCATAGGGCAAACCGGGCCTAATACAATCAACCTGATTGTGTTCGAGCCGGTCCGCTATGCCCGATGGCCGGCTCTGAGCATAGCCGGCACTACCACACAGTAGACACTAGAGGGCGCTGGTGGGGGAGGCCAGAAAACAACTCCTCACCAGCTCTCTCTACTCTGTGGTCTCTCCGGAGATTGCTGCTGCTGCTCCTGTCCCGGCCGAGATATTTACATATGAATGGGCAGCGGTTATTTGCATATCAATAAGCAGCGACCCATTCATATGTAAATATTGCAGCTAATTCATATGCAAATCAATGTTGCCTCCCCCCCTCCCTGCTAAGAAAAAGAAAAAAACTGCCTGAAGACTGCAAGAACAAGGTAAGTTTAAACATGTGTATGGTGTATGCGTTTGTTACATTATCACATTCCATTACATGCGGTGTGCAGGCATTTACATGGAGTTGCTGTCACCTGAAAATTAACTTAAATAGGTGATAGAGAGAGGGGGGGGGGGGGGGAGAGACACTGACGGAGGAGGCGGGAGGCGTCGCCGAAGCTCCAGTCGGACAGCGAAGATGACAAGGAGGCTGAGGAGGCCATCCAGTCAGGTGCCGAGGACAAGGAGACCGTGTTCCAAAGAGGTTAGGCCGTGCAAGGTAAGAGGACTGTGCTGGCAGAGCCCAACATAGATTCTGCACAGCCCAACAAAGAGTCTCAGGTGTGCTGTGCAATACCCTTTGGTGGGCTCTGCAGGATCCGAGGGGGCTCTGCATTCTGCAAAGCCCACCACAGATCCTGCACAGCCCCCTGAGACTGCAGGGTCTCAGAGAGTCTCTGCAGGATCTGTGTGGGGCTTTGCTGGGTCTCAAGCGGGCTTTGCAGGATCTGTGGTGAGTTCTGCGAGGTCTATGGTGGGCAGAGCCGACCACAGATCCTGCACAGCCCCCTGAGACTGCAGGGTCTCAGAGAGTCTCTGCAGGATCTGTGTGGGGCTTTGCTGGGTCTCAAGCGGGCTTTGCAGGATCTGTGGTGAGTTCTGCGAGGTCTATGGTGGGCAGTGCCCACCACAGATCCTGCACAACCCCCTTCAGGGGGGCTGTGCAGGATCTGTAAAAATAATCAACCGGGTCTCAGGGGGGATTTGCAGGATCTGTGTCGGGGTCTATGGTGGGCTCTGCAGGGTCTCAGGTGGGCTTAGCAGCCTGAGACCCTGCAGAGCCCACCAGAGATCCTTCACAGCCCACCTGAGACACCGCAGAGCCAACCACAGACCCTGCAGAGCCCACCTGAGACCACAGCCGAGTAGTGTAAATTTAGTGTGTGGGGGGGCGCCCGAGTTTTGTCTTGCCTACGGCAGCCCCAAACCAGCACATCAGCACAGACACTGCACTGCCACAATCCTCTCTGCAGCTCATCAGGAGTAAGAAAGTCCTGGAGCAAAAGGCAAAAAGGCGAGAGGACGGCATGACAGGGTGGGCAGTCAATCAGGAAGAGAAAGGGTTAAGTTAGTCAAGGAGAGTGTGTTAGAGGGGTCACATACCGTGATTGGCTGGGTCAAGTTGTCCAGAAGAAGCATCCGCGGGGGTTAGAGCAGGAGGAGTGGTGGTCCAGGCAGTTGGGAGCCAGCACATGGTTAGTACACTTCCCTGCAGTTTTCCCTATCCAAAAAAAGAAAAGGAATATGTCAGATCTTGCTGGCTTATTTGCACAATATAAAGTGGCTGCGGATGCTAATGGCTCTTTATGGCTGCAGGATCAAATTAATAGCATGCTGCAGGTTTCACAACCTAAGCAAGAACGTAGGGCACTACGTGCTAGGAGGTCCAGACCGCCTGAGCGCTTTTCCTCTGCCCATTCCCAAGGAGCCCCTCCAGGGACCCTCCAGAACCTCCATCCAAGCGTGCATCTGCGCTTCCTGATGCAAGGCCTGGGAGGAATCCTCGGCCTAGGAGGAGCCCCAGGGAGCGGGGTCCTTCTGCCAGTCATGCCATCCCCCCCTCCCGCCGCCTCACCCGGCGATGCTCCGGTCGGTGAGGCAGCTCAGCGTGGGACATGCACAGCTGCGGCCACCGACCTGTCTCGTGGCGCGGTCGACGGGCCCTCCACCTCCTTGACTGGTCCAGGGCTGCCCTCTTCATTGCCTGATCACGCGGCAGCCTCGCGTGGGCAGGCGCCGCGCAGGACACCTCTCATCGTCGGGCGGGCCCTCCCAAGGTCGTGGGAGCGCTCATGACGTCACCGGCGTGGACGCCGGCCCAGCGACGATCAGGGGAATCCCTCCTGATGTGCCTTCCACCTAGTCCGTCCAGGACTCCCTGCTGCAAGAGAGAAGATCTGAGGGTGAGGTGTCGGCCTCTGAAGAAGAAGATATAAGGGATCCTGCTCCGCTGGCGACTGGAACTGCGGCTGATGGGGACACTCCTAGGCAGCCAGGTCAGAACTCTTTTAACCCTTCCATGTTTTCTACTGCTTTTATAAATTTTTTGAATGGGGTGTGTGGTTTTTTTTTGCAAACACCTTCTCCCGTGCCTTTCCTAGGGGGTTCCCTGCCGGCAATTCCTTTCACAGGGGGTCTCTGCCAGCAATGCTTTTCCCAGGGGGGGTCTCTGCCATTAACGCTTTTCCCAGGGGGATCCCTGCCAGTAATTTCTGGCATCAGTCGGGGTATCACTAACGGCAGCAACCGGGTGGGGGGCCAGGTGGCGGCCTCGTCGTCACAGGTGAGTATGGCGGACGCATGGTTGCCACGGGCAACCGCTACATCGGTAAGTACATCTCCCGTGCCAGTGGTCCAGTCCCTTTGTCCTCCTGTGCCGTCTGATATCCCGGCGGTCTCAACTGTAGCGCTAGAGACCCCTGAAAAAGCATCCCCAAAACCAACAGACAAAGCCGCAGAGTCGGTTAGTTTGGGGGATTCGGCAAGATGCGAGATGCGAGATGCGAGATTTACGTTTGTTTTGAGGGCCCCTTGGGGTCTCATCTCAAAACTGAGGTCAGGGAAAAAATATGGAAAAGTGAATACATTGATATATTCTCTCTCCTCCCCATTGAGAAGTTTAACTTAGATAGGGTCAAACTGGAAGATAGCAAAAAGGAGGACGAGGAAAAGCGTCGCTATTGCCAATTGGTTGCAAGCTTTCCCTATCTTGGCGAGTGTGATCGGGCAATAGGCTCCTGAACATTGCTCCCCCTTTTTTGCTATCTGGACGCCATTGGGGAAGCATATCGTGTATACGGTGGTATTTCGTGGCTGTGCTATGACGAATAGTTTCGTCAGCACAAGGCCATCAGACCATCGATTCGCTGGGATCACAAAGACATCAGCTTCTGGATGAAGTTGATGACCTCGGCAAGGGTGTCCTTCCCGTTTTTTCATGGGGCGGCCGGGAGCTCCGCCGTTACAGGACAACAGGCCGCCAGATGAAAAGGTTTCTGTTGGCAGTTTAATTAGGGTTTCTGTAAGTTTTGAAGCGGTTGCCGCTTCAAGCACGAGTGTTCCAGCTGCGGGGGAGGTCACTCCGTTTCCAGATGTTTTAAACAAGGGAAGGGTCGTACCGCCGATCCTGCAGGAAAAAGGGACGACTCCGGTGCGGGTCGAAAGTATGCGTTCCTTCCTTAATCGATATCCGTATCGGGCTGTGGCTGCCCTTTTGGAATCTGGGTTTTCTGAAGGCTTTCGGATTCCTTGTTCTCTGTCCATCGTTCCTCCATTCGCACGTAATTTAAAGTCTGCCCTTACTTATCCCTCAATTGTTACTCAGAAACTGGCTAAGGAGGTGAGTTAGGGTCGTATGGGGGGCCCCTTTCCTTCTCCCCCTTTACCGGGGTTAGTGGTTTCACCACTTGGGGTAGTTCCAAAAAAGGAACCCAACAAGTTCCGCCTCATTCATCATTTATCCCACCCCAAAGGTGGGTCGGTTAACGACGCCATTAACCCTTCCATGTGCGCTGTTTCCTACACTTCCTTTGACGCGGCAGTCGCCTGGGTCCTGAGGTTCGGGAAAGGTTTGCTAATGGCAAAAACAGATGCTGAATCGGCCTTTCGCCTTCTCCCTGTCCACCCTGACAGTTTCTTCTTGCTGGGTTGCCATTGGCAAGGAGCTTACTTTGTTGATAAATGTTTGCCCATGGGCTGCTCCATTTCTTGTGCCCTATTCGAGACGTTTAGCTCCTTTTTAGAATGGGCTGTCAGGGAGGTTTCTGAGGCTAACTCACTTATCCATTACTTAGACGATTTTTTCATGCGTCGGCCCTCCGGATTGTGCTCTGTCCTCTTGGCTACTCTGCAACATGTTGCCGACAGATTTGGGGTTCCACGGGCGCAGGAAAAAACTGAGGGGCCAACCACTGAGCTTAGCTTCTTCGGCATAGTTATCGATACCCTGGCCATGGAACGCCGCCTGCCTGAAGACAAACTGTTGGTGCTCCGTGCAGAGGTCCGGGCGGCTAGTGTTAGGAAGAAGTTGCAGTTGAGGCACTTACAATCTCTATTGGGCAAGTTAAATTTCGCCTGCAGAATAATGCCCATGGGGAGGTTTTTTTTGCCGTCGCCTGTCGGCTTCTACTGCTGGGGTTAAGAGGCCAGGTCATTTTGTGCGTTTGTCCCCAGAACATAGGGAGAACCTCTTGCTCTGGAATTACTTCTTGGAATCCTTCAATGGTCGCTCCTTGTGGCTAGAGGGCCCGATTAGTAATGCAGATTTGGAGCTCTACACTGATACAGTGGGTTCGTCTTGTTACGGAGTGTTTTTTCAGGGGCGAAGGAGTGCAGAACCTAGGCCTGCAGAATGGGGCATGGCGGGCCTTTTGAAGAATTTAGTGCTGTTGGAAATGTTCCCGATTGTAGTGGCGGTGGAAATTTGGGGCCCTGTTTTTTGTAATAAAAAAATTAGATTTCACTGTGATAACCTTGGGGTGGTGCAGGCTATTAACAACGCTACGGCTTCCTCCCCTGCTTGCTGCGCTACTTAGTCTTGTGCTGTCTGAAGCTTAATACCTTTGTCTAATACCTTAGCCGACTCCTTATCTCGTTTTCAGTGGGACAAGTTCCGTGTGTTGGCGCCGGATGCGGAGCAATGTGGGGTTCCTTGTCCCCGCCATCTGTGGCAGCTGGCCTTGGTGTCATCTCGGGATTGCTTCGTAGGTTGGTGAGCTGCCGGACGTGGACGGCATATGAGAAGGTATGGCAGGAGTGGTTTTTATTCATGCAGGTGGCTGGTCAGGTTTCCGTTGGGGAAGTGGGCACGGAACGGCTGCTGTACTTCCTCAGTCATAATATTTCCCAGGGTGTGTCTGTATCTGCGATTACCCAAAAACTGTCAGGCCTAGCCTTCCTTTTTTAGTTAATGGGTTGGCGGGATGTCACGGAAGACTTCATAGTTCGTCAGGCAGTGAAGGGCCTCAACGTCGCCGTATATGCGGTGCATGGTCACGTTGGTAATATTGAATGCTGTTTGTAAAAAGGTTTTAGTTGGCGTGTATTGGAGCAAAAGAAAACAAAGAGAGTAAGATTTTTATTGTTGTTGCTGCTTTGCTCTCCTGACACGACTCCCATGCGTGACTACCTTTATTTGAATAGAGGGAAAACCTACCTGAAACACTCGGCTCCCTCCATTTCTCATGTAGTGATGTCGACTGACGGTCCTTTTTGACTCCTCCATGATATATAATTTCCCCTGAAGAAGCCCAGTGGGGCGAAACATGTCAGGTTTTATCTGAATGAGTCATCTTTATGTCCTATTTTAATAACAATTGTTGACTCGATGTGACATTTATACTGCATGTAAAATAGACCAACTACTTTTTAACTTTATTTATTTATAATTATGTAATAAATGAATTCATATTTTTATGCATTTAGAGAGTTTATAGTATTTCTTAAAAGCCCCTCCCCTTTTGGTAATTGCCTACCTTAAGGTGGAACCTACTCTTCGTATTCCTTTTAGTCAATATTGAATGCTGTGCTTGAGCAGCTTCCTCACGGCTGTTCTTCCGAGTTCGAGGTGTCTCTCTTTAGAGTGGCCTTCCTATTGGTGTTTTTCGGGGAGTTTCGGATCAGTGAATTGGTGAGTCCATCGAAAGGCGTCCAAGGGGGTATTTTGAGTCAGGATGTATTGATCGCTCCGGAGTCCATTCGGATTCTTCTCAGGCAATCGAAAACTGATCAAGTTGGAAAAGGTACGTGGGTAGTCCTCCATAGTGTTCCGGGTTCGGCTTCCTGCCCTGTCACAGCTGTCAGTCGTTTCCTGTGCAGGTGGGATCTTTCTTAATTCATGCTGATGGTACTGCCCTTTCCCAATTCCAGTTCAATTCTGTTTTCCGCACCTGTTTGAAGCGGGCCGGGTGAGAGCCTAGCCTTTTTTCTTCCCATTCCTTCAGAATTGGAGCGGCCACTGAGGCTGACCGCTTGGGCTTGGGTGGGGATAACTTGAAACGCATTGAGAGATGGGAGTCCAATAGATATTGGCTGTATGTACGCCCACATTTAGGTTAAGGGTTGGATATCAGAATAATGCGGTTAGTTTGGTAGGTTAGCTTGTTTAGCGTTGCCTTCGCGTTATTATTCGTTTTGTTTTGTTTGATTTTCAGGTGCTGGTCCTGCCCTAATCTGGATACTGGGGCATTCGTATGTGTATTGGGGGGCCCGACGTGTGGACGTTTGTCCTGAAGGCAGGCAGCTCGGGGTTAATAGGGACTCAGCCAATGTTAGATGGATTGGCTTGCCTGGGATGCTGTGGAGTCGGGTGATCCCAGAGGTGCACCGGTATGCCAGATTAGACAGAGCGCCCAATGTACTGCTCTTGCACGTTGGGGGTAATGATCTGGGTCTCCGCTCCATGTGCGAGCTCATTAGGGATGTGAAATTTGACTTTTTATGGTTACGTTCTGCGTTTCCCGACACCTTGGTGATATGGTCCGACATTGTGGCTCGTACCTCCTTGTGTTTGGCTCGGTCCGGCTTAACAAGGCCAGGAAGAAAGTGAACAGGGAAGGAAGTGTAATGGATGTGGTTAAGTATGATTATGACAAAATGCCTATCTCAATAGATCAATTGTAATATATATGTTATTTTGCTATTTGCTCGTTTACCTTACTCAAAATGGCTGCTTAAGCAACCCCCCCCCCCTCTCCTATGAGAAGTACGCACTAGAAATAGAAACCAAGATGGCGCCTCCTCTTCAGGACAACACCCAAGACAAAGATATAAACATCCTGGCAGGAAGTTATGCATGAATGGATCTAACCAATTATAAGCTAGAATATATAAGCTAAAATGCTTTTTTGCAATGCTACGTTTAAACATACACGTTCAGCTGCCTATATAAGACTTTGTTAAGCGGAAGAATAAAGCAGAAGTACCTTACTCTGAACGTCGTGTCAGCGTGATTTTTTTCTTCTCTCTGAGTGGACACTCTATATATAATCAGGCCAGGCGGCAGATATAAGTACAGAACCTCAATCCGGTCCAAATTCTTGATCAGGTCCAAAACAGAAGTTTGTCAGTCGTAATGGGGGCTTGTTGGCTAGACATCGGGAGCTGGAACTTGACACTTGGCTGTACCTGCGTGGAGATGGAGTACATCTCAACGCAGTCGGGACGGATATGTGGTTCCGGGGCCTGCAGGATGGCATCCAGAGGGCGTTATGGGTGTGGAGGGGCGTCCAAGGGGGAGGTCTCCCCCTTGTTGCTGTGGCGGGTTCAGCAGAGAGAGGTGTCAGTAATAGAGGTAGGAGGTCTCTGCTGGTACTTCCATGTCGGTGGGTTGCGGCTAGGGGCCAGTGGTTTTAAGGGGGTAAGCAGAGATCTTCTGTGGTGGAACAAGTGGTGCCTGCGCAGACCTCATGCCAAATAATAGGTTACAAATACAAATACATTGTTGTTTTATGGTCATATCAATGTTTGAACTTAAAGTTATATATATATAACTGGACTTGCTGTATTTTTCTTAAAGACGTTTCACTGGCCATCCAATCAGCTTTCTCAATTCACAAATTTCTGAATTGAGAAAGCTGGTTGGATGACTGGTGAAACGTCTTCAAGTAAAATACAGCAAGTCCAGTTGCCTTGACTTATTTTTTACAGATATTCTCTATAGCAAGCTTCCTACATTGTTGCAAGGTGTGTGTATTGGTTGCAGCAAGGCCTGTGTGTCAACTGTAGCCCTCCGCGTACTTACTAGTGGCCGGCCCTGCCCCTCGATTGCGCTTCTGTGTTTGGCTCGGCCCTCTGTTGTGAGGGATGGGGCCTGTCGGTGGTCACGCGATTGGGCTGCTCAGTCTAAAATGCCCGGGCCTATTTTTAGTCCCAGTTATGGTTTGCGCAGAGGCAGCAAGAGCAGAGGCTTGTTGCATGAAAAAAGAAGCAGCTATTAAGGTACAAGTCGCCAAAGCACAAGCTGAGGCACAGGCAATGCAAGCTAAAACGCAAGCAGAATTAAAGGCAATGCAGGCCAAGCCTGAAGCAGATCTAGAAGTCCTTCAGAACAAAAGGGAGGAAGCGGCAGCCAAGGCTAAGCTAAGAGTTTATAAACAAGCTGTTGCTGAGAGTGAACTAGACGATGCCAGCCTTGCAAATACAAAAAGTCGCATAGAGCGCACTAAGGACTATGTCTTAATCCAGAGCAGCAGATCCTCAGTAAACTCTGATGCTCCTGACCACATGAACATTCCTTCAGAGCATCAGCCCCCTAAAACTACTGTGATTACAAATGTATATGATGAATCTGTTATATTCTCTACCTATCATGCAGAATACTTACGCTATACCAGACCATCTGAGCCAAAAGCTACCGAGAGACAAACTGCCAACTCTGATGACATCACTCAAGCTAAACAACTACCACCGCTTCAAATTAGTAATCTTCCTCCTGCCAGCTACATTTCTGCAAAGACACAACCTGCCATAGCAACTACAAACTACAAACCTATTTCTGGTATAAATGCTACTCCATATCCTAAGCCATACATGGTATGCAGCCAAAAAACCAGTGACGTGCCATGTCTTCTGTGCTGGGTGAGGCATCCCCAGCCTACCAAAGCTCCGCCCCTGTCCCACCAAAGCTCTGCCCCATCCTGTTGAATCCCCGCCCCCAGCTCAGTAACTAAGCTATGTGGGGAGGAGACAGGGAGGGGCTTCCCTGTCCCTCACTTGTGTCCCTCACTTGCTGGTGAGTCACTAGTGAGGCATCAAGATCGATGTCCTCACTGTTTGTTTGTTTTTGTTCTTTTTTGATTGGACAGCTTGGACCAATGGCGCTTTGCCGTTGGTCCAAGCCATCCACAGACCTCAAGCCTCTAACACAGAGTAGAGGTTGTGACAGCTCTGGCCTCACCAAGTTAGGTTACACAAGCAGTGGGGAAGCCTGCTGCTGTGTAACCTAACTACCTGTCAAAAGCCGCATGCAGCGCTACCTGTAATTAACAGGCTGTGCTCCGTCCATGACAGGTTACACAGCGGGGAGGCTTACCCTGCTGTGCAACCTGTAACAAGCCGATCTGAATGGAGAAAAACCTGTCAGCTTCAGACTTAAAGCTGACACCTTTTTTCTTCATAATACTAGGTGAGGCTCTGCCTCACCTGCCTCCCCTGACCGCACGTCCCTGCAACATACTAGCACTGGGCTCACAAAGTTTGACGACCATCCTGAGAACTAAACTACAGAAGGTGGAAGTACCTTTAAAGCTGCCATCAGTTATCTGGATATCCCATTGAAATTCGTTCTTTGTGATTTCCCAGAGAAGCCAATCGATAATATACAATTCAATTAGATTATGGTCTTAAACACTATCGCTAACTAAAGCGGATTTCACTGCGTCCCCAAAAGGTTACACTATGATGGGAGAACTGGCAAGTACAGAAGGAATGTTACAATTGCAATTGTTCTGATTGTCTTTCGGGAAGTGCCTTACCATATGAGACTGTTTACTTTGTGGCAATAACAAGATTGGATAAAAGGAGTTATCACACTTATGTGAAAAGGTCTGGATTAAAAAACAATATTGTAGATGGACAGTATGTATAAAGGAAAGTTTATTTGCATAACTCCGAAAATGAATACAATAGTTATAGTTATAACCTGCTAATAGTTATTACCTATCAGCAGAACTAATTGTGTTATTCCTGGGAGGAAGAAAGGTGGTGGATTCATCATGCACTAAAGAGCCTACGTAAGTAATACACAGATAACTAAGTATGCCCCAAAAAAACACCCTATCCAGCAATCAAGTCATGTAGGGCCACACACGTATTCATCTCTCTCAGATGGATGATTGAGGGCCCGTCAGTATGTAGGAAGGAATGTGAGTGGATATGACAACGTCGTCAATGTTTTATGGTGATTTGGGATATAGTACAATAATTGGAATTGAGTTTACAATAAAATTAATAGTTTAATTATACAGAGTGTCAGTCATCAGTAACTTCTTTGGCTTGTGCAGTATTGTTTTATGCACAGGCAACTCCCCCTTCTTTTGGTTTATCTAGGTATTCCACCTGGTGAAGAATTTGACATGTTGATTAAGTTGCTAGGTGTATTATAAGACTAAGGGCTGCTTACAGTGGCAGAACTATTACCATAGCGACCCAGGAGGCCGCTATGGGGCCCGGGGCACAGGGGAACCCGGCCAGGACGAGCAACAAAGGGGTCCCCTGATGCCATGCAGGTTGCTGGCTGTCACTGGCGGCTGTGAAGAGGAACGCGCCGCTGTTCAGATCACTGACAACCTGTAGCTGCGGAGGAGGAGGCTGAGCCTGGCAATGGCAGCGGAGGAGGAGGTGGGGCCTGGGGGCGGCAGCAGAGGAGGAGGTGGGGCCCACCGATGACCGTGGTAGTGGAGGAGGCGTGGCCTGGTGGTGAAGGAAGCTGACAGCGGATTGGGGCTGACGGGTAAGAGGTGTGTAGGGGTGTGACCAGCCCACCTGAGACCCTGCAGAGCTAAGCATAGAGTCTATGCTGGGCTCTGCAGGATCAATCTCAGGTGGGCTGTTTGGGATCTCAGGTGTGCTCTGCAAGAGGCGTAACTAAAAATCACAGGGCCCCATACAAACTTTTGCTATGGGGCCCTGTGATTTCTAGTTATGTCCCTGGCTGTTTATGCTGACAACCCAGCTGCAGGTTTTCATGCTGCATGAGAGCGACTAGAACAAGACTACGGCAGTTCAGAAACTATAGAAGATGCTCTCTTCAAAAGGCTATGACTTCCCTAAAATATCTGGTAAGGATAATAAAAAGTTTCAAGAACTGAGTGATCTTTTGCTTGAACTACAGCTTGCCAAGACAGATCCTCACCTACCAGGTCTTAGCAATCTAGACACCGCCCAAGGTGTAAATCCAATTGTTTCAAAGCTGCCCTACAACATTCAGGAGAAGTGGCAAGCCATAGGTTCAAAGTACAAGAAAGAGAACCATGTTTCCTTTCCACCATTCTGCTATTTCTATGAATTCATCAGGGTCATTGCAGAGACAAAAAATTATCTAAGCTTCCTGTACAGTGGGCACGACACTCAAATTTAGAGACTGTTTGACTCCTGTATCTGTAAA
>NW_017307972.1:173720-186985 GCF_000935625.1 Nanorana parkeri | reverse complement strand
AATTGATGCCTTTTTTCTGTTTTGAGGGAAAAGGGTGGTCACACCAAATATTGATTTGACGTGGATTTCTCTTCTATTTTTATCAATTAACACAATGGAAAGTAAATTATTAACACTTTTATTTGTGAAAGCATTCTTACTTTACAGCATTTTTTCACATCTGCCTAAAACTTTTGCACAGTATTGCATATATTGTTAATGTGGAAGAGCCCACATCCTTCCTCCTTGTCGACATGGAAGCTTTTGGTTAACTCCTATCTCCCACTTTACAAAATTACTTACAAGGTCAAAGACAAACCACAAAAGTATGAGCTTGTTTGAAATCCGTGGATCCCCCTCCATCTTAATATGCTTCTCCTGCAGAACTCTGGTATTATTATTATTATACAGGATTTATATAACGCCAACAGTTTGTGCAGCGCTTTACAATATAGAGAAGACATTACAATCTCAATACAAATCAAGACAAGATGGTAAGGGCTTACAATCTAAAAGGGAGGGGGGGGGGGAACTATATACAGTGCTTTTTCTTCTCTTGACATACATGTTGCTTACTCTTATTTTTTATTTTATATTGTACCATTGTGGTAATAGTATCTCCTCTAGTATTAATTAATCAAAGTGCGACAATGAGAGGTTTTTCTTTGTTCATTGCTTGTAAAACATGAAAAGGCTATAAAAATGGTGGATGAGCTTTTTTTCCTGCAGATTTAAATGTACTTTTAATTACATTTTACATTTTCAGTGTGGATAACTGTTATAAAGCTGGGTTTGACCTGCTTTGCTATGCATCTGTGGGCATGTTGCCTGCCCTATTCAGCAGCTTCATAAGCTTCTCAAATGGTGGCAAAAGCAGGTCATATGCAATCCCTCTGCTTTCACTGCATTTAATGTAGGCATGCCTCTTAATAAACTACCTGTAACTGTGTTGGCATGCTTTCTTCTGAATTTCAGGCCCGGAGGAGAAGGAGCTGGTGCACTGTGCAGCATGGCATCATTGAGGTGCGTATGTTGCTCTTCTGTTGTAGCTCTATGTTGATAAGGGGGAGATGAGAAAAGTGTAGTGAGTAGTGATGGGAAGTTAGGATCTTTGACATGAATCGATTCATTTCAAACTGTTCATTCAAATGAACCGATTCATTAATTGATTCACCGATTCACTTGCTGAGTCTGCTGCCAATCAAGTGAACTGAATCTCAGGAGCTGCCTAAACCTGATTAAAAGATCGGAATCAGAAGACTGATTCACAGAAGGGTGGCAGCTCCTGGGGAAAGTTTTTGGGATCAGAGAGACTTCCCCAGGAGCTGTCACCTTTCTGTGAATCAGATTCTTCTGATTCCAATCTTTTAATCAGGTTTAGTCAGCTCCTGAGATTCGGTTCACTTGCTAGGCAGCAGACTCAGCATGTGAACCCATGAATCAATTCATGAATCGGTTTATTTGAATGAACAGTTTGAAATAGACTCATTTAAAAGATCTGAACTTCCCATCACTAACCGGTACATACTTTACCCGCTTCGGCATGCGATTCGGCTCGGCTGAGCTGTTCAGCTGCCTTTGGCTGCTGTACGGGCTATTGTAAATAGCTTGCACTGCAGAGATTCGGTTCGGCTAAACCGAAGGGCTCCGCTGGCCGAAGTGAGCCAAAAGATTAGACGATGCTTCAGCTTAAACCTTCGGCTCCTTTGTGAATAACCCTCTGTATAATAACCCATCAGTAATTCTGAGGAGGCTTCAGATCACCAGCTGCTAAGAAAGATAGGTGGTAAAAAGAGAGATAAGTATTTTATTAGATCTACATCTAAGCATATAATTATTTTACATCTCTGTGGTCGGTGGACTACTTCTGCACATGGCCTTTTCATGTGTTTCAGGGCCACACAGGCTGATTGTTTCCATGCCATTTTGCCTTGCTGTGCTCCCATTGACACTTTAGAAAGCTGCCATATAAGAGGAGGCTCCATTACATAAAACATGCATATTAATTTTTGCATGCATTAAAGCATCACGAAAGTCATAAAATAAAATATTAATATTTGCTTCAGCATGCTATGTAACATCTCTTAACCTGTAACTTTACATTTATATGCCCATTTGGTTCCCATAAATACCATCGCATAGATGCTGAGAACCACATTCACATACATTTCCTGTATGCCTTTGTCCACATTTCATTCTGCCGTTCTAATATTCCATATTGCAGTCATAAATGCAGAAGCACTGTGCTCAGAAACGTGTACAATGTTTTTTACGCTATTCCCAAACAGCTACCCCCCCCACCCCCCTTCCCTCGATGTCTTGACCACATCTCCACCAGCCCACTCTACCTTGAGAGCCTCCCTACAGACTAAAGCCCAGCTGAAGGCATTGAGGGAGGTGACCTGCATTGAGATGACCCACATTAACATGAACCACATTGAGATGACCTGGAAGCCCCCCCCAAATAACAGCAGAAGCTGTTGTTTAGAAAAGGCAGGAATATGCAGTGTTTTTAAAAATAAAAAAATATTTTGCAGTAATATGGGCTAGTTTTTGGGACTATGTCCCATGTTTGCAATGAATCTGTGCCAGGGGCTGTCTGTGTGAAAATCTCACTTATACTGCATACAGTACGCAGATGATATTTAACTGCTAGCTTTTAACTTCTGTAACAGCGGAAGGTTGATGGTATGTTGTGTTATGAACAAAAGATACACTACACGTTTGTCTATAGGACAAATCCCAGAATACCCATATGAACCTACAGTATGTGTTATCTTCAGTACAATAGCTGACTTGCTGAAAGTATCTATGGCTGTTACAACCAGGGCAGTCGTCAGAAATTTTGGGGCCCCTTACACGGCTTTAGTGACGCGCTGGACGCAGGGCTTAGCGACGCGCTGGACACAGGACCCACCTGAGAGTGACCCTGCAGAGCCCACCATAGATGCTGCACAGCCCATCTGAGACTGTCTATGGTGGGCTCTGAAGGGGTCTCAGGTGGGCTGGTCAGGGCTGCATCCCTCCCCTCCCTCCTTTCCTTCCTACCTTCCCAGCTCCTGCACACGTAGCCTCGTCTGCTGCCGGACAGGCCAGAAGAGACGTCACTAGCATGACGTCACTTCCGGCCAGTCCGACATCAGACGAGCAGCACCGCTGATGGGGCCCCAGCTTGTCTTGAAGCCGCCGGAGCGGCAATGCTGGGGCCCTGCGCTGCTAGGGCCAGGCCTCAGCCTCCGCCTCCTTACCCTTCACCCTTACATGAGTATCGGCCGTACCCCCCCCCCTGATGGCTGCCCTGGTTACAACTTATTCCCAGGAGGGTTATAAAAGTCTGCTTATCACTGTAATGGAAGCTTACTAATGATTGCGGACTATATGGTCAGTGCTTGATCTGACACAAGTGTCATTTTGGAGCTCCATATAGGAATGAATATTTGTTAAAGAAGAGCTCTGCAGGTTTAAGTGTTCGTTTTGTCTAGAAAGTTAAAATAACAATAGAAAGTAATACTCACCCAATCTCTCCCCCTTTCGCTCCAGTGGTCTAGAAACCTGTGAGTCATCATGTCCAATACAGTGTATTGGACACAAGGACGCTGAGGGACATTGCACCACTATACCAGAGAGGAAGAGAGCGGAGCGATCTCTGGTGCAGGATCGAAGCTCAGATGAGTATAACCTCTTTATTTTAGACCCCTAATGTTCAGTGACGTCCCGTGCCTTCTGTGCTGGGTGAGGTATCCCCCAGCCTCCCGAAACTCCACCCCGTCCCAATGAAGCTCCACTCCCATCCCACCGAAGCCCCACCTCCAGCTCGGTAACTAAGCTGTGTAGGGAGGAGGAACCTCCCTGTCCCTCACTTGCTCGTCAATGCTGAGGCATCGAGATCGATGGCCTCAGTGGGGTTTTTTTTCTTTCTATAAATTGTTTATTTATAAGAGATGTTTTTCCTTTTTACATAAAACAAACAGACAACTGTGGGCGTCAACAATGGCCCGTCAAGGGCTGAAAAACATGCGTACATATAACACACTTACATATGTAGGGCACACCAAAGGCCTGTCAGGGGCTTGGAGCGTTGTTCAGGTACATAATGTTGACAAGTAATTACGGGTTACGTCAAAGCCCCAGTGTGGTCCGATTATAGAAATTAAAGTGTGCATGTGATACATTTCGCATTACAGGTATAACAACACACACCAAAAAAAAAATTATAATGTGATGAGGTCAAGGGGTAGGTTATATGGTAGGACCTGTATGGTTAATTGTGTCAATCAGACTCGGGGGATGCTGGCATTTCCACTTAGGTGTATAATGAGTGAAGCAAGTAGGATCAACAGTCAGTGGTCTACATTTCATCACCAGGGTTAGGACTCAGTAGGAGCTCGAAACGGTATTCCTACAGGGTCTTCATATGGGGGACAGAATTAGGCAAAGGGGGGTGGCAGGAGAGAGTGCAAGGAGAGGGGGGAGGGAGCAGAGGTCGGATGGGGATAAAACACGGCAGGGGGCAGGAGGGGGGGAATAGGAGCAGGGAGGTAAAGATTGGATAGGGGTTCACACATCAGAGCCCTGACGTAGGGCCATATAGGCCGGGGAGTAGAGAAAGTCTATCCAGTAGAACCAGGTGGCTCTAAATTTGGCCGGGGTATTGTTGAGGGAGCTTGTAAGATCCTCCATGAGATATATATCTTGGATCCGAGCCAGCCATTGATGGACCGTAGGGGGTTCGGAGTTCCTCCAGAGGGCTGGGATACAGGCCCTGGCGGCATTGATGAGGTGGCGTAATATGTAGGTTTTAATTGGGAGGGTAGTATGGTGTAGCAGTAAGAGGGCTGGATCTCGTAGCAGCGTAGTGTCTGTGAATTTTTGGATGGTGGCATGGACTCGGTCCCAGAAGGTTTGTATGGTTGGACATGACCAGAATATGTGCAACAGGTCTGCCGATGGGGCGTTACACCGCCAACAGGTGGCCGGCTTTTGAGGGTACATAGAATGGAGGGCTTTGGGCGTCCTGTACCACCTGGTAAACAATTTGTACCCTGCCTCTTGGTACTTGTTGCTAATCGACGTTTGGTAAGAGAGTGTTAGCATTTTCCTGCTGTCGCCTGGGTCCAGTCGGATGCCGAGGTCCTCCTCCCATCTCTGTAGAAACCACGGTGTGATTTCAGGAAAGTCAGATATGAGAAGTTTGTAACAAAAGGAGAGGACATGACGTTCGTATGGGGTCAGGGTCCTAGAGGTGGCGGCACCAGTCTACAATTCGGGACAAGTGGACTTCGACATAGTATAATCGAGCGTCAGGCAGGCCCATCCCACCAGCCTGTTTGGGTCTGCGCAAGATGTCGTATTGAAGTCTGTGGGTCTTGTTCGCCCAAACGAAGGAGGTGAAGAGGGTTCGAAGGAGGTGAAGAACGGGGGGATCTGAATTGGGAGGGCTTGGAGTGGGTAGAGTATGCGAGGGATGGATGGATTGTTTGAGTTTATTACACCTGCCCATTCAGGAGAAGGTGCCCGTTGACCAGGTTTTGAGGTCAGAGGTGATTGCGGAAAGCAACGGTGGGAAGTTAAGGGAGAATGTTTGCAAGAGATTTCTCGGAAGTTGTATGCCCAGGTATTTTAACGATGTGGGAGACCATTTAAACGGGAAGTTATCCAGGATTCTCCGCAGATGGGGTCCCGTGAGGGATATATGCATGGCCATTGATTTGTGAGAGTTGACCAGAAAGTTGGAAAGTTTACCGTACCAACCAATCTCTGTCAAGAGTACTGGGAGAGAGACATCAGGGGAAGTAAGAACTCAGTGGGTTTTTTGAAGCTGACACCTTTTTTCTTCATAATACTAGGTAAGGCTCTGCCTCCCCTGACCGCACGTGCCTGCTAATGTCACCCCTGCACTGTAATGAAGCCAATTGAGCAAAGACTGTGCTTGATTAGCCTCTTCCCTGGGAGAGCAGCCAAGATTGACAGCTTTGACCCCATAAATGCTAAAAGCTGTGCTCTTCCAGGTTAATTCTTCAAAGGGGATATCAGCAAGCAGATATTCGCTGATCTCATGCAAATCTCCATTCTCGCCAGGACAACAGGCAAGCCCGACACACATGGGGGATCATGTGGGGGGATTCTGAGCATGTAGAAGTGATCTCACAGATTTACACAGCTCCTAGCATGTAGTGTATATGTGATGATGTCAGCATGGTTTGTCATTACAACACTTTTTGGAGGGCTCCTGAAGTTGTAATGACAAAATGCATAGGGCTGGGACTACTGATGTCATCACATATGCACACATGGTAGGAGGAAGCTGCTGGAGCTCTGCAGATCTGTGAGAGAGATTACCTTAATATTGATTGCACTTAGGGCCCATTCACACTAGATGCAGTGCGTTCCGGCCCGAATCTTGATAGAATGCACTGCCTCGCATTGCGGCCGACTTACTTTTTAGTGGAGCAGGAGGGGGCGTGGCGGGCCATTCGAATGAATGGCACCGTAGCCACGCCCTCCGGCCGAAATGCGATCGCAAGGCACATTGTGCCTGCTGTCCGGTGCGATCAAAATAGTGCTTGCAGCATTTTGATTGCACCGGACCAGACTGGCAATGAAAATACTTACCGGGACCGCATTGAAGATCGGAGGACGTCACTTCCACCGGCGACACGTCACGCTGACAGGCAAGGTTGGAGGCCACTCGGCAGTCCGTCATAAGTGCGAGTGGTCGCAAAGCAGGTAAGTCTGTAACCGAGGAATGTCTGTGTGTATATATATATATATTGAGGCTGTTGGTTATGCTACTGGTGTCCTAGCACTAGCCAATGAACGAGGAATGGGAAGCTGTCAGAAATGTGACAGCTACCCGCTTCTGTATTTCATGAATTAGGCACAGTTTATTTCAAAGGGACCATACCACCAGAATAGTGTTGTACACAATTTATTGAATTCCTCCCGTTATGATTCCAAAAAACATTTGTACAAAAGCACACTCATTATATACTATATATATATATACACTTATTTTTATTCTTTGGTATACGTTGTTGAATCATAATGAATGCCTTTATTTTGTTATATTGTTTAGCATATTGGTAATTTGGGGTAGCAGCTAGCCAGCTACATAGGATGCATATTAATTTTGTGTGTGAACAGTGAGGGGATATTCAAATATCCAAAAATGCCTCCTCTGTTGATAAAGTATTTATTGTTAGTTTTTTCAAGGAGATGAACTAGCACACTGTATTTCTCACCTTACTTCATGGCACAGCAGTCTGCTGGTTCTGTATGTGATTACTTATTCTCTAAAACTATTCTTGATGGCGTTCTCTGACCTGCTTTGTTGCTGTCCCTTTTGCCAACTTCATCATGCTTGTCCTGGACCAGTGACCACATCTATCACGTACCTGAGGAAGAGACCAGAGGAGGCGTCTCTTGTGGCTCGTGTCCTACAACCCCTGGAGTTTGAAACAGAAGGCCACTGGACAGTGAGGAGCATGAGTGCCACAGATCGGAAGCAGACACTGTGCTGGAGACTTCTTGTAGAAAGGTCAGCAGGCCAAGGATCAATCCGGGCAGGCAGCGTAGGAGCAGACTCAGGAAACTGGAATTGTGATCGAGGAAGCTAGGGGGGCAGATCCAGCTGGGCAGCAAAGTACAAAATCAGTAGGCAAGAGCAAGTCCGGAGAACAGGCCGAGATCAGGAGCAGGCAGCAAGCAGAAGGGCAGTCCAAGGCAACCTGGATCAAACAGGGCATAAGCAATCCAACAGAGACGCAGGCACATAAGCTGACAAGATCATCAGCAATTTGATGCAGGCAGGCTCATTCTTATATAGTCACCTAATTGAGGCAACAGCATCACCTCCTGTGCGCCAGCTGTTTGCGCGTCTTCCATCGCACCTCCGTTTGTGCGCGCTTGCGTGTTTCCCGAGACAGGCTTATGCGCGGCTGCCATTTTACCCTTGGGGTCCATACTGTGTTACTGAAGTAGTTGGTTATGATGAATACATATGGCCAAAGGCCTCTCACCAAATCCTGGGTTTGTTCAGCAGTTCCTGAGTCTGTAAGCGAGAGGCGGGCATCCCCTTCCTCTCCAGCCGACCTCCCTTTGGTTCTGACCGCCATTGTCGTGCAGGGAACATAGGATCTGGTCACTGGAGAAAGTTGATCAACGCTCTGGATATTACTCAGCAGAGGATAGATTGCGATTCCTCAGCAGGTCTGCCGGTCACAGGATGCGAATGGTCGCCCGGGCTGCAATATCCCCGCGGTATAGGATCACACTGCTTCCCGCTGAAATGAAACGATCGTCCAAACAGCACTAAACACAGCAGACTGCAGGTCTCTCTCTCCGGGTCCCATTTGAGCTGGTGACACTTTACTTAGTTGATCCACACAGGGTCTACAGCTCCCCTGCATTAACATCAGAAATACTCAGTGATTTGCTCAGTCTGATCGCTCCCCCCCCCTCTTAGTGCACCCAGAAACTCCAGACCAGCTCCCTACTCCTCTTTCCAGCACAGCCTTCTGGGAATCGTAGTATCAACAGTTTCTCACAGTACAGCTTGTCCCTGGCTCTGCACTGCAACTCCCACATGTCTCTGTGCCCCACAGGCTGCACAGTAACAATTAACTATTTACGGGCAGAATACATTTATCGTGTAGCAACTCAATAGGGGCTACGTTTTCCCCCACTGAAACCTTTGGGTTCCTCCAAAGGATGATTTGTGATAGCAAACCGGTAATGACAGCAGTCATGTCAGTAAACAAAATCACACGTCTCTCAGGTGGTCGCACCAATCGTTTAGACCTCGATTCTAGGAGCCACGAAGGACCTTCATCAGGGTCATCATGTTCTAAATAAGATGTGATCTGAGAGGACTCCTTTTTGTCTTCTCCTGGTTGTATGGGGGTTTCCTCTGATATTGGTAAATTAGATAAAAGATCTGGCATTGCAGAAGGTACACAGTCATCCTCCTCAAGGGTATCTTGACAAGCCTGAGGTACAAATTCAGGAGCTTCTGGCTTCAAAAAGCTTGAACTTGGTTTAGGAACAGTGGTGGCTTGAGTGGCACCCATGGAGTCGGTTGGCCATATCTGACTCAGGCACATATCTTCCTCATCACTGTCATTCTTACTTTCTCTTTGAGCCCGTGGTCTCTGAGACCTGGTAGCTGTGACTTGACTAGAAGTAGGTGGAATAGGTGAAGAAGTTTCACCTCTGGTGGGTATGCAAACAGCTTCACTTAATGGTAACAGATCATTCCGATGCCAGTTCTTTAGAGGCCCTGGTCTTCCTTTTGGTCAAATCTGATACACTGAGATGCCAGGTAATTGCCTATAGACAATATAAATTTGTGATATCCATCTGTTGGCAAATGTCTCATTAATACATTTCTCCTGGCTGTAGATGTTGCACTCATACTCTCAGATCATAATTCCTATTGTTTCGCTGTTCTTTGCTATCTGTCAAAAAACGAACCTTCTCAGATGCAGACACTAGCAGGGTTATTCACTAAAAGGTGAAGGCATGGAGAAAGCTTGGTGAAGGCAGGAGAAATGAACAATCTAGGCCACAATAGCTGATTTGGAAAAATTCTCCAATTCAGCTCACTTTCCAGTTCAGCTATGTTGTCCTAGATTGTTCACTTATCCTGCCTTCTCCAAACTCTTCACCCTTTTGTGAATAACCCTGTAGATTTCTTCGGAGCCTCTCCACAGACATTTGATCAACTGAAAGGGTGAATGCCAAATCCACCGGCAATCGAGCTTCTCTTCCAAACATGAGTCGATAGGGTGAATATCCTGTTGCCTCAATTTCAGTGCTGTTGTAAGCATGGACAATGACAGAGATATGACTACCCCAATGTTGCTTTTCTTCAGTAGACAATGTCCCCAGTATATCAAGAAGGATTCGATTGAATCTCTTTGGCTGGGCATCACCTTGAGGGTGATAGGGAGTAGTTCTGGATTCCCAACAGGTTTAGTAATTGTTGTTTCCCTGTCCACTAGTGTCAGGCTCCAGAGATAGGAAGTCAATGGCTGCCAGATCCATGAATCCTTGACTCTGAAGATGGCTCATTGGAGTGGTTCTGGAGGGTAAAGCCATCCTCCGAATACAACGTAAACAGGAATTGACAGTAACTCTCAATCTCAGTTCTCATAGGCCAGCAGAATCGGTCTCGGACCGATTTAAAAGTTCTATCAGATCCTAGGTGACCATGCTCATCATGCAGGGCTCTCAGTACATCCCCAAGATGTTTCTCAGGGAGGAACAGTTGCAAGTGTTTTTCCAAACCATCCGAGGGGCCCCTTCGGCAGTCCACCTCATCTCGGAGTTGTAGCCTGCACTACTCCTTATGAATCAGTCTGGCCTCTTTGGGAGAATCTGGTCAGCTAACCACCGATGTCCCATGGCATCCAACTTTGCTGTAGTAAGGAGATAGGTCAAAGGGTTATTGTCAGTCTTGACAATTAGGTCTGCCCCATATAGGTAATCTTTCAACTTATCCACAGCTGCCCACTTCTAGGTAAGAATCTACAGTTTATGAGTAGGGTAATTTTTCTCAGGAGGGTTTAGACTTCGACTCACGTAGGCTACAGGCTGTAACGTTCCATTGTGCTCTTGATACAGCACTCCTCCTAGCATCAACGTGTAGTTCGTATGGTTTGATGGGATCAGCATAGGCTAGCACAGGAGCCTGAGTTAGGCTTCTTTTCAGTTGTAAGAAGGCCTTCTGACATTGCTCAGTCCATTCTTCTCAAATCAACTCATTTGACTTCCTGGGCCCTCGGGCTTTGGGTCTCGACCCAGGAGAAACTGGTTCATAGTCTCCTCCGTCTACTTTCTACAGCTCATTCAAAGGTCGGGCCATCTTGGCAAATCCTTTCACGAATCTTTGGCAGTAGGATTAGAACCCCAGGAAGGACCGAAGTTCAGTGACACTGCGAGGCCTCGGCCACGTTGCTACAGCTGAGGGCAAACAGAACTGACATTTCTCCAGGGAGAGCTTCAGCACCTCTTTATGGAGCCCTTTAAGAACTTTCTCTACTGTATGCAATGTTGAGTGCTCTTAGCACATCCCATGTCAAACTCATCTTTGGAGAATAGTTCTTGCCATTTAAGAAGTTGAGATTGAAGTTGTTTCTTCCATCTTTGGGAGCATCTTTGGGGTAAAACCGTTCAGCTGGAATCTCTTTTTCTGCTCCCCCCCCCCACTGAATCAGTTGGTGAGAGGGGTGTGACTGCAACCACTTGCCCAATTAGCATCTTTGTTTTCAGGGTCACTGGGAAATCGGAGACATTGCACACGTTTACGGAAACTCTTCCTTTGGATCTGTGTAAAGTTTTTGTAGAGATGAATTCAGAACTCTCTCTATCCCAGAGTTTTCTAAATGTTTAGGGCTGGTTTCCAGAATTACAAAGGGACCAGGCTGGGCCCAATTGAATCTGACCGTAGCTTTTAAGCAGGTTGCGTCTCCTGGTTGTAAAACCTTTTCCGCACATTCCAGTTTCCACAAACGGCCTACTTCCATTGGGCCTTTAATGTTGGTTCCCACAATATTGGAATTTTGATTAGCTCCTGTTGGTAAAGGGCCCACAATGGCCAGGGTGTTGGGGCTCCAGATTGTAATGCAACAGTGGGACTGAACTCTAACTTGACTTGAAGATATCTGGCATATTGGAGTTTCTTAGTTCCAATTCCCCAAATATCAAGGCCTCCTAGCTTCATTAGAGGGAGATGTTTCAGATGATTCTCATAGAAATCTTGATAGATCAAGGTGACTTGGGCCCTAGAGTCTAAAAGAGCTTTAGTGAAAACTCCTTCCACCTGAACTGGGACAACAGGTGCAGGACCGATTAGCTCTTCAGGAAACTTGTGTTCTTGTCCAGTAGGCGAGGCACTGTTGGTTGTCTGTACTTTACCTCTCCTTCTGTCTCATGGATGTAGTTTCTGGCTCCTTGATGATGCTGAGGTGTAGGGTGTGCATTGCTTACCGTGACAAAGAACCAAACATCAAAAGGAGAAGATCTTTTGGTTGGGGCAGATGAGATAAAGACTTGGGCCTCTCCTGTCTTTTATTCTGATTTTGGAGGTTGGAGCAAACTGAAATAGTTGGGCACCTGGTTGGCTCCTTCACCGGGGCCCTTTGAAGTTTTACTCCCATCTCTGCAGGCCATTATTCCCTTAATGCCTTTAAAGCTTCCTCTGCAGCACTTGAAGAAGGCCTCTTTCTTGGACACTGTGCTTGAAGATGCCCAATTTCTTCACAATGATAACGCCTTCTTCCTGATACAGGTGGACTATCTGTCTTTCTCCGGTCAGAGTTCAAAGCTGCACTTATTGACTGTGTAACTGAGAAATTTCTGCTCGGCAACCTGGACTTCTGTCAGATTCAAAATTGCTTGACACACTCCTCCTGGATCTTTTGCATTCCCGTGATAGTTTTTCATAGCTCGCCCTGGCTCTGCATCAACTGAGCAATTTAATCTCAGATAATTGTATCAGGTACGGTTTGCATTATATTCTCTTCCCTTGAATTGATCTACAACTTATCAGTGAACTCAGAGTCATCTTCATCCCAAATATACTCTCTTGATTGCAGAGAATGCAGGTGGACATATTCCTTCTTTTGAACAGCTTTCTCAGTAATGCCCGGGCTCTGATATTTTTCCTCTAAAATGGCTTCTTCTCGAATCTATTTCACAAAGTCTGGGTAAGTGGGTTACATAGTTACATAGTATTTGAGGTTGAATAAAGACATTAGTCCATCAAGTCCAACCTATTAGGATCTCATTCTAGGAGTACCCGTACCCCTGTATATTACGGTCCCTTAAGAAATCGTCCAAAAGTTTCTTGAACAATTCCACATTATTTGCTGAAATCACCGCCTGTGGCAGTGAGTTCCAGACCCTAACTGATCTTACTGTGAAGAACCCCTTTCGCCCCTTGTGCTGGAATTTTTTTTCCACCAATTTTAGGTGATGGCCTCTAGTTTTTGTAACGGAGTTAATTTTAAACAGTTTATCGCTAATGTTGCTACCACCATTAAACATTTTGTACATGGAAATCATATCCCCCCTTAATCTCCTCACCTCTAATGTGAACATGTTTAAATTTAGTAGCCTCGTCTCGTAGCTCTGGTCCTCCATACCCCTAATTAGTTTGGTTGCCCTTCGCTGGACTTTTTCCAACTCAAGGACATCTTTTCTTAGTACTGGTGACCAGAACTGGACCGCGTACTCCAGATGAGGTCGAACCAATGATCTATAAAGTGGCAAAATTATAGACTTGT
>NW_017307972.1:150338-173262 GCF_000935625.1 Nanorana parkeri | reverse complement strand
TCAAAGTTGGCCCTTCTGAAGTTTAGGGTTCTAGTCCTTCCAGTACACTTCCCTTTTCTGTGTTCAATATTAAAAGTAATCACATTGTGATCACTATTACCCAATGACTCCCCAATTACAATATCCTCGATTAACTCTGCATTATTAGTGACAATTAGATCTAAGATGGCATTTTTTCTGGTAGGAGTCTCCACCATCTGGTCCATGAAGTTGTCGCGCAACATGTTTAGAAATCGCCCCGCCTTTGCCGAACCCGAAGTTCCATTGGCCCAATTTATGTCTGGGTAATTGAAGTCACCCATCACGACTACATTGCCCTCTCTCCCAGCTATTCCTATCTGTGAGTGAAGATTGACTTCTCCCTCTTCCCCTATATTTGGAGGTTTATAGCAAATACCCACGAGAAGTTTACGGCTAGCGTCCGTCATATCTAGCTCCAGCCATAGAGTTTCCACGTCTTCCCCATTATTTGACGTGATATCGTCCCTTATATGCACATATAGATTATTTTTTACGTAAATGCAAACACCCCCCCCTCTTCTCCCACCTCTGTCCCTCCTAAACAGGTTATACCCCTCTATATTAGTAGCCCAGTCATGCGTGCTGTCCAGCCAGGTTTCCGCTATACCCACTATGTCGAAGTCCTCTTCAATTAACCTAATTTCAAGCTCCTCTATTTTATTTGCCAGACTTCTAGCGTTGGTGTACATACATTTAATTCCTCTCTTTTTGTGGGACAAAAGTTTACTACCTTGTTGTTCCCCACTATTTTTATTGTTATTATTCTGCCTTGATTTCGGTCGTCCGTTGTTAGTTATACTTACATGTGCCAACGGATTTCCTATATGGGTATTTCTGTAGAACCCTTTAGGAGTATCTTGTCAACTTGTATGACATAATCAGACAGTTTTTCTGGTTTGTGCTGGTAGGTATTAAACATAAACTTATACATTAGATCTTAAAGCTTGTCCACCGTGCCAAACACAGCATGCAGCACTTCAATATAATCTAGAGCTGTGCAGTCTTGTCTTCCTAGCTTTAGGTAATGGATCACTACTGCATCAGGTCCCCTTAGACTCTCAGTTATTCTCTGTTTCTTTTGTACCTCAGGTATGTCCCACTCTCCTAGTGCTTGAGAGGTTTGAGCTACCCAGGTCTTAAAATCCTCTTCACCAGATGGGACAGGTATCTCCCCTGAGTAGAACTGTAGCTTTATGTACTTATAATGGGCAGGAAGTGGAAGGTTTTGCCACGGAATTCTCTGCCAGTGTTCTTATGTCCATGAAAAATGAAGCTGGTAAACAGTTTGAAACTGGCAAAGGGGTGGTAGTTACTTCACTTGCGTCTGGCATTGTTTGACTTGGTCTCTCTTAACTGCTTGCTGGGGCATTTAGAGAGAGTAGCTGTGTTCTAATTTCTGCAGTTAACTGAATGCTATCTCCTTGGAAGCAATCTGGTATTCCTTTCTTCCACTCTAACAATGCATAGGTGTAAGAGGTTTCTTTTTTTTTTCCATTTAATTATTTTATTATTATTCATCAAAACAAAGAAAGGTTATTACATCCTCTTACATGTACATTTAGGTGTCCAATTATGGCAAAAATCCACTATTATGCTTCCCCGGTGGGAAGTAGTTATTGCCTGTTAAGGGTATTAGTGGTGAATTATAATGGCCATTCAAATCCACATACAACTTATCCCAGATATTTAGAGTATGATCAGTCAGGGGGATATCCCAGGTTCTTTTTGCCATAGGGACCTGGGTGTCCAACATGTACTCAATAGGGGTTGTCCTAAGAGAGTTTCTTCTATCTTCACCCACGATTTACTTTTACAGTGATGATGACAATCTAGCACCCTATTGAGTGCTACAGCTTGATAATACAGGGTAAAATCTGGTAATGCTAGGCCTCCCTCCGTCCTAGCCAGAGTGAGGGTTCTATATGCGATCCTGGCAGCAGCTCGTCTCCAGACATATCACCCTATAACCGATTTAAGGGTGCTCAGGTAGTGACTATGAAACCCAACTGGATCTCTATTAGGTGCATATATATTCGCTAATGTCACTGTACGGTTATCAACCTGGCCCTTAAGGAATAAGAATCTACCATCAGGATCTATTTCTGTAGATATGTGGGTAAATGTAACATTTTTATGGATACCAGTTGCCACACCCCTAGAGCTACTTGATGGCGAGGTACTATAGAACCAGGTCGGATAGTGTAGCGAGTTCAGGCGTACTCCAGTGCGATGAGAGAGATGAGTCTCCTGTACAAATACAATATCGCAGTGGAGCCGCCTCAGCTCACTAAACAATTGATGTCGCTTCGTAGGTGTATTTAGCCCCCGAATATTGTAGGTCAATACATTTAGATCAGTCATTTACCTGAGATGTCACTCGTTGTGCGCTCGCACTAATACAGAGGGGGAAGGGAAGGGTCCATAAAGATAAAAAACCACAAACACAGGAAAAAAAATTAGTATAAACAACACATAACCAAAAACAAACAAACAAGACAAAAAAAGACATAATAAATAATAAAACATATCTGGTACAGTAGTTGTTTACCATCACAAGATTAGTGCGCATATCTGTACCATTACTTAAATCTTCATTAATCTGGAGTTCCTTGGAACCAATTTCACAAATTGAGGGGGACATGGCAATTCCCAATATCGGCAAGTCTCCCCCCACCCAGCACGGGCGTCCCGTCCCCTTTTGAAAAATGGGACGCGACGTCCGAGAGCTCCCCCATCCCCCCTCTGCGCTCCGCGAAGTCAACTGTACCGTCGCCCTAATTATAGGCCCGAGTGTACAGTATTCATATATAGCTATAATTCGGACATCCGTCCAGGCCGTAAACCCGGCTAGAGCACCATGAAGCCAACAAGAAAAAACAAAAAAGGAGAGAGAGAGGGCAACACGCGGGCAAAAGCGCGCAAAAAGTCCATGTTCTGTATCCCTTCTTGCCAGTCAGGAAGTGCTGGGGCTGGAATTTCCAAGATTTGACAGAATTGGTCAAGATCCTCAGGGAATCGAAGAGTCGCCATTTTCCCGTTTTTCCGGGCCAGGAGGCAGGAGGGAAACCCCCATCTGTAAGTTAAACCCGCTTGCTTCAGATTTTCCAGCAACGGGCGTAATTCCCTACGCCTCCTCAAGGTTTCCCTGGCAAGGTCTGGATATATCTGTATCTGCATGCCATCAATCTCCTGTAGTGGCTGTTCTCTTAGTTTCTTCAGAATCTTTTCCTTATCTGTATAATAATGGAAACGGCATATAACGTCTCTAGGTGTCTCTGATATAAAGCCCCGCGGACGCATTGCCCTGTGTGCCCGGTCAAGCAATAGCGGAGTGGTAGGTGCCTGTCCCAGGATAATATTAAAAATCTTCCTGAGTATATTATTCAGATCTGTGTCCGACGTGGTTTCCTGGAGACCTCGCACTCGGAGGTTGTTCCTGCGGCCCCTATTATCTTGATCCTCCACTCGGTATGAAATAGCCCTTTGAGAATGAGACAGCGAATGTACTTGTTTTTGTAAGGCTAACAATACCCTTGCTTGTTGATCCAGACGGTGTTCACCCTCTTCCACTCGTTGAATCAAATGTGTTACCTCCCCTCTAAGAGATACAATATCTGTCTTAAGGGATTGTTCCAAATGGGTGAGCATCGCTGTTAATTAATTTCTGGTAGGTAGTGCTCTCACCATTTCGTCCACCGGGGACAGCGAGGAGCGATCTCGGTATCTGTGTGCGCAGCCATCCCCTCCACTCCTCTCTCATACATGGATGGATCAGACAGCAAGTCCGCTCGTGTAGGCTAGCCTCGTTTTCGCTCCTGCTGCTGCTCTGTCGCCAGGAAGCGTGTAATCACCCCCTTGTTCGGCGTTTTTGCGGAGCCCGAGCTGGAGCGTCCTGCACCCTTCTTCATGTCGGTATGTCTGTTAATGTGTGCCGGCCTGTATACCTGAGTACATGCACGTGGAAAGTAGTGGACGGGATGTCCAGGCTTGCAGAGAGGGGAAGCCCGTAGCTCAGCTTAGGTGCGTCCTGCCGCCATGAGTTCTAGGACACCTGTGAGAGGTTTCTTGATCCATTTTTATATCTATCACAAACACTTTCTGATCAGGTGCTAGTGTTATTATTACCTGACAGATCTGTTTCTCTGCCTACTTGTCATCAGTAATGTCTATTACTACACTCAGCCGCAGTTGGCCATTTTGTTTTTCACACCACTTGGTTGTTGTGTCTGGATTGATGTTACTGACTTAGCTCGTTGGTGCGGTCATTATCCTGCGAGAAGGACCAAAAGACATCCAAGATGAGCCCCTAAATGTAGCACTCACCCCCCGAAGGAGCCGCCAGAATAACTCTAGTCACCCATAGCTTGTCTAGGGATTTTGGTAACCAGCTATCCATTAGCATTAACCGCCCTCTTGTAGTGCCCACAGAGCTGACATCCAGGGCGAAAGTATTATGCTCAAGAACTTTATTAACATATTCACACTGTTAAAGGGGGTAGATCCTAGACATCCAGGGTAGAACAGACACAGGCTCCAGACTCACCAGTCCCTTTTAGTAATCCAGAGTAGATCCATTTTTAGCACAGTGAATATGTATTTGAGCAGCAGATGAGCAGGGATTGGCACAAATCCTCAGTTGGAGAGACACCAGACTTGCTCCTGAGGTCCACCGGGCACCTCCAGCAGCCATCAGCTTCCCTGGTTCTTCTCCTCTGACAACCGGCAGAGGCCTAGTCCAAACTTGAGGCCTAGCTAAACACTTCCCGCACTCAAGTACCCTCATGCCTAGCCTGGGGGCAGGCTGGACAGTACCCCAACCTGGACTAATCCATGCCTGGAGTCCGACTAGCACTAGACTGAGCACTTGGCAATTCCCTCAAGTATATATGCCCTGTCCCAGCATGCAACACTGGTTGAGAGAGCCCCAGTGATTGGCTGGTGAATGGCACACACACTCACAGTGCCCCTCACTGGATGTCCCACACTGCAGCAGAGTCAAACTCCACTCAGGCAGGTAGAATCAATGCCAAAATACCTGAAATTAACCAGAATAATGGCAACTATAATTCAGCCAGACTGACTACAGCTCTGGCAATCACTACATTTCTAGTAGCCATCTCACAAGGTGATGGGGACTACATTATTAAAAAAATAATGCCCAAATCTCCTATAAATATGCAGTTAGGCAGAAGGTTTTTTTTAGTATATAATGTAGAATGTCTGCACTTTTTAACCTTTTTATTTCTGTGCTGATGTCACATTAAGTTCTAATAATCTTCACTCCCTTGCTTCCGTCATGAGAGTTGTATAGGGAAGTATTATTTAGGCAGGGAGCAGACTGGAGAAACACTGCCAGGGTCTTGCTGTAAATACGACACAAGACAAGATCGGTCACCTAATGCATAGGCAAGCTGCAGTGGTGAATGGTCCCTATAACAGGAGAGAGGCTAGTTTTAGGGCTCTTGACTTAGATAAAGATCACTTACATGGAAACACATTTTTCCAGGTATTATAGCTCATCTTCTATGTATAGCATCTTCCATTTCTCTGCCTGGAATTCAGCTTCAACATATGAATGCATAGCTAGTTAGCTAGTCCAACCTTGTTTCCTTTTATTTACAGTTGTTTATATGTATTAATAATGTTATAATAACTGTGTAAATTCTACAGTCAGAAAATGTAGATATTTATTGCAACTTGCAAGGACGAGATAAGGCATTTTTTTAACCATGGAATAAGAGGGGGGTGCTTTAGATCTTCTGAGGAAGTAGGGTGTGTATTCAAGGAATGCTGTGCTCAGTTTGTTTGACAGCCAAAAAAGGCTGGGTATAAATACTCAAGACTATCTTTTTATCAGTTCTGAACAGCTAAATAAACACATTCAGGAAAAGTTAATAACATTTTTAAATGGATAATTTATGACTGCAATCCATAATTCAACATTTATTTTTATTTTCCTAAGGTTAATGCAACCCTAAAGCCGTACTAAAATAAGGAAAATATATGTTTGCATATATCTGTAAAAAGTACACAGTAACTGAGCATGCTCCCATCAAAGAGAGATCAGTAAATAAGGGAATCACCCCCCCATCCCTTCCAATAACATAGAGGCCAGACATGAGAAAGCAGGGCTATTTCCACTGTGCTTGTGAATACAATAACTTTACAAGTCTGCAAAAAATACATTTCTGACGTGCCACAATATACAGCAACAGTATAATTTTTCAAAAAAGCTATATCTTTAATCATTAAAAAGCAGTCCTTTTTCTCCAGACAAGTGGAAGCTCAGATAATATCATCAGTTTGCTGCAGGTAGGAGGAAACATTTCCTCAGTCTCTTCTCCCCCACCAATCACTCATACTTTGTATAACTTTGTAGCTAGTCACAAGGGATGTGGGAACACAGCCAAGAATAGCACATGTATCAAAGAAGACAGAGAGCATGAGGAAAAAAAACTGACAAAACACTAGTATAGAACACAGAATGGGACAGTTTTACATTTTCTTGATGTTTATTAACTATAAATTGTACTAGTTTCTCAACTTATATTTCACTATAATGCTTAAAAATGGCAATTATTACATACTGATGAGATTCTCATAAAGTGGAGTTTTAATATAATTTTTTCAGTTGAAAGAGGCATTCATAGATTGTTTAAATGAGTGCTTTTCCACTTTTGCACACAAATTTCAGAAAACCTCTCTATATGTTTGTTCTAACGTTTTTAAAAAGTATAAATATATTACCTTCTAGATGTGTCTGTGTAGCTGGCCTTTAGGCAGACTGCAAGCTTCTCTTTACAATGTCAAAGCGACAGGAAACTCTGGCACTATAAACAAAACTAGGGGCACCCTGAGCATCCTTTAACCACTTGAAGACCAGGTGTTTACACCCCCTTCCTGGCCAGAGCATTTTTCAGTATTCAGTGCTGCAGTACTTTGACTGACGTTTATTCCGTCATGCAACGCTGTACTGAAATGAATTTTAGACCATTTTTTGGGGACGGATAGAGCTTTCTTTTGGTGGTATTTATTGGGTTTTCTATTTTTTACTATATTAAGGAAAAATTACTGAAAATCTTGAAATAAAAACGTTTTTTTTACATTGCTATAATACATTTATTATTACCCAAATTTTTGGTAAAATATAAAAGACGAGGTCACGTCGTCTGAATAGACAAACATGTCAAGCCTCAACATTTTTTTGTTTGTTTTTGGTTCTTATAAAGTTTTATACCGAAGGATAAGTGTGGTTTTGGGGTTCTTGGGGTCTTCATGAGCAGTAAGCCATAATCATCACAATTATGACAAATCACGGCTTGAACTATCTTGCTTTGCATGTAATGAGTCTATCTCATATATTAGTTTCACCTTTTAAGTTGCATTAGTGAAATAAATGAACTTTGCACGATATTCTAATTATTCGAGTTTCACCTGTATATGATATTCTAAGAGTGGAGATGTCTGCCCTTTAAAATGTATAATATGAAATGGGATACTAACTCCTTTTTTTGATTATCTCAGGATCATGCTGAAATCCTTTTTTATACTATATTTAATAATAAATGAAGCTTACACAGCTCTACTCCGGCCGGATGATTGGTGAATCAGCTTCACAGTGCTTTCAGGCTTTGTTTTATTACCGGAGCCACTGCAACACTCCTGCAACAAAGATCTGGACATGACTATCAAAAAGGCAATTCCCTGGAAATTGTAACATGTTTCTAGGGAAGGAGAGAGAAGGACCAGGGCTTACCAACTACAGATACTTTATTGAAATTTGTATTCACATACTTGGTACTGCCAAGGTATAGTACTACTTAAGATCCAACATTATCAATTTGTAAGATCATCCAATCAAAATCTTTTTATACTTTCTGGTTGTATTATATCCAGTATTAAACATTTCAAGTTACTCAAATGTCTTTTGAGTTCAAAAGTTAAATATTATTGTATATATTGTTAAATGCTGTGTCACACATTACATGATAATTGGCCCTATATTTTCGTTCATTAGGTGAAACCATTATAAGGCTTGTGACCAAAAACCTAAAATTAGTAGTTTAACCAAGATAAGCACCCACATTTTTATGCTTATCACCAATTTATGACCCTCTATAATGACTCTGGATAACGCAGGTCCTAACTGATTTCGTTTTCTTGTAGGTAATCCTTGCTCTGTCTGGTAACATTTACTTACTGTATATCTCATTTATTGTTTAAATAATGCCACAAATTCTAAAAAATATTCTGCAGCTGCTCATTACAGGTTCCAAAAATGACTAAATCCTCAGTCCAGCCGAGACTAATATTTCAGTTTTTGGTAGATGGTAGAGGGTGAAACCATGTGGCAGATGTCTTATATCACTTGCGGACTGTCACGGATCGGGACTCACAGGTATGAACTGGAGTCCGGTATGTGGACCCTTTCCACTACACTGGCAGGGACCCTCAGAGAAAAGGGTCCAGGCAGTGTAGGCTGATGACTCCCAGAGCTGGAGTACAAGCAGGGGAACTGAATGAGCCAGTGGAAGTCAGCTAAAGCTGGAAGTTCAAATACAAGGCAGGGTGCTGCAATGCTGAGTAGGTGGCAGGGGTTCCCCAGGATGTGGAATCTAAGAGCCAGCCGGTATTCGCCAGAGCTCCTGATGGTGGAGATGGGCTTGGCTGCGTGCTGACCCCAGGTCACAATCGCGAGGTCCACCCAACTCACCTAACAGGTAGAGGATACAAATCAAAGGTTAGGGACAGGCTGAAGACTTCCAGGGACCAAGCGAAGTAACGTGTAGACTGTAGACAGGGATTTCCAAGGACAAAAGGGAAGCACAGGGCAGCCGGTAAACAGGGATTTCCAAGGACAAGCCAAAGGTTCGGTACACTGGAAAGCTTCCAGGAATACAGGGTAAATCACAAATGGGGGACACGGCAATTAGCTTAGGAAAGCGTGCCGTTCGCTGCCCTGGGTTTAAATAGAGACAGGAAGAAGGAGGATCCACAGCATTGGCCACAAGCGGACTGCACTGATTGGCCAAGAAGCTGCATAAGAAACAGCAGGAGAGGTCAGCCGACGCCTAAAGCTTGCAGACAGGTGCAAGTGTGAGTCAGGTTTAGAGCACATGCCTGGAGGACTACAACCCCCAGCACAGCCCTGCATGCCTGCAGAACCAGGGGTAAGAGATCTGTATATACTTGAACTACAAGTAACAGTTCAGCTGCAAGTCTGCAGCTGAACTGTGACAGGGACTCTGATGGTGACTGTGGGTCTGCAGCCATTATGACTCTACCTCTTGAGTTTTAATTTTTATATTATGGAGAATACAAACAGTAGGTGCTGATTAAGAATAAACAAAAATAACTGTTTTCAGCTAAATGCATTGAAATCAATGGAGAAGACAATCGTTGTTTTTTTGTGGTTTTTAAGGGTGCATTGGACCTTAAATGTTTCCTAGAGTGTTACTATACGGTGTTGAACTTTCCTAAACCTGTTCTTGTGCCATAATTAGCTCCTTGTTAAGCACATGATGTTAAATTTAGAAAAATACTAATTTAGTCAAAGTCATGTCACTTCCAGAAAATATATATATTGTACTTTTATTAAGGTTTAATATGCTGAAGTTATAGAATATAGAATGAAAGACATATAACACAACTGTAACCCTTATAAACAATTAAACAATACCTATATGTATCAAATAGTGATGAGCTTTGCCATGAAATTGACAATTTTGCCAAAGTGGTGGCTCACAGTTTTGCTCATTAAGCTGCTTAAGCATAACTTGCTTGAAAAGAAAAAAAAATTTTTTTAGTGGGTCGCACTTTAGTTTATTTAATGTTTTCTTTATTAGTGTTTATTTATATTTGTGTACTGTATTTGTTTGTGGGGTTTTTTTTTGCTGTAGTGTTTATCTTTGGAAAAATTTATTTAAAATAAAATTAAAATGAGGCTAATAAGGGTCTATTTATGACAAAATGGAAGATCTAGGACAAGTGGGAATTAACTTCTGTAACCTGCTGGGGCAATTTGAAGGCCATTGTACCCACAAAAACCACCAAACCAGACCTCCTCGCATTCACCACGGCACTGCTCCAAGAACTGGCGCCATCCATTCCACACGAAAGTATGGAGTTCCAAAGGATCCATAGAGCTCTGACGCGTCGTAAGCCTGAGGGACCACCGCGTGACATTATTGCAAAATTCCTATATTTTCACGCCAAGGAAACCATTCTTCAGGAAGCCCGCATCAAACAACCCCTCGTGTTTCAAGGACATGACTATCAAAGTTTTGCGGACCTCGCTCCGTCCACCATAGCGAAACGGCGGGAATTAAAACCAGCGTTACGAATCCTCCAGCAACATAAGATTCTATACAGATGGGGATTCCCTTTTAAGCAGTCGTTCTCGTACCAGGGACGTCAACACCAAGCTTCTTCACTACCTGAGCTGGATGCCATTCTTGAAGAAATACACCTTACTCCGGATTCACCAAGTCATCGCCCGATGCCCTCCACTTTTGACCAAATTGCTCAGTTGAAAAGGTCTTCATTCTCCCAGCAGAGATCATCTGTGATGTCATCACCACCCCGACCGACAACTAGGTCAGCTGACACTCTGACTCAGAATCGGTCAGTTGAGGGTAATTATGGGTTTACAAAAGTTGCACCTCTCTAACACGTGTATTACCACACGAAATTGTTGTTTTGCTGTTCACGAAAGTTACAGAAACTGAACTTGTTACTTAACTCTACCTCTTAGATACGAATCTGAGTGTCGTTAGGGTCTACATAGGTTCTTATTGCAAATGCCTATGGTCAGTTTATAAGGTTTACTACTTTAAAAGGTTTTCACTGTTATGTTTTCTCTGCTGAAAAGTTATGGTGTAATAGGAATGTGCGCCTTGATTTAGAGGTCTTCCATTTACCTTTATAGTCCATAAGCAGGATATACTAGGCCGGAAAAGTGTTTATTGTTATTTTCACTGTTATTGTATATGTGTAATACAACGCGGGTTCCCCCTGCGATGCGGGAGGTAGACCTCCTGCGCCTTCCCCCAATTTTTTTCCCCTCGTCCAGACACTTTGGCCTGGAAGTGAGGATGACTCTTCTGCCCAGGGGAGCGGTCTGCTACAATTTGAGTGGCGGAGCGCTAACCCTTGGTCAGAACCTACAGTATGTACTGTTGTTCTCTCACCCTAACTACTTCCCCTTCTCATACCTGTTCTTTCCCTTCTCTCCCTACTCCTCGAGCGCTCCTTCAGACTCTTCCCAAATTTTCAGAGATCAAATATATCCACACATAAATCCCACATGTCGGCTTTACAATGTTTAACCCTTAATGTTAAGGAGTTTAACTCACCCAACAAGCGTCAAATGGCGTTCAGACAATTCCGTTCCAGACATGTAGACATAATATGTCTACAGGAGACCCATTTCTCAAAATCGTCCTACCCAATATACTTCCATCATCATTACCCACAAATCTATGTGGCCAATGCAGACACTAAACACAGAGGGGTTCTGATTGGTTTTGGGCGCTCTGCACAATTTGTTTGCCAGAGGGAAATCCCAGATCCTTCCGGAAGATATTTAATCTTAATAGGAACAATACGCGACGTGGAAGCCACTATTGTCACGTACCGTGTTTCCCCCGAAAATAAGACACTGTCTTATATTTTTTTTGGCTCAAAAAAACACACTAGGTCTTATTTTCGGGGTAGGTCTTATTTTTTTGTTTATTTTTTTCATGTACAACAACCCGCACTTATTCATGTAGAAAAGTCTACATGTATTCATGTACAAAAATATGATGATCAGGGCAATTAGGGGTGCCGTACCTTTCCAAGAGCAATGTGATAACCAATTGCTGGCCAGAATGAGCGAAGAGCACTTTCACTATCGATTTCTCACAGGCATGCATTTGGTATCACTCCGCCTGTGACAGGAGCCGGCGCTATAGAGTAGTCATCGGCTTATGCGGCTCTTCTCCCACCGCCTCGCTTCCTCTAGCGCTGGCTTGGTTGGCACCGCTGATTCTCTCCTGTGGCTCTTCAAGTTCCCCCTTATGCCACCACCGGCCCTGGGAATGGTCACAACTAGGTCTTATTTTCGGGGTAGGTCTTATATTTTAGCAATTCCCAAAAATAGTACTAGGTCTTATTTTCAGGTTAGGTCTTATTTTCGGGGAAACAGGGTATTACGTGCCTAATTCCAATCAACTACCTTTCTTTAGACATTTGCTTTCTGTTATATCTGCACACCAAAAGGGCACTCTCCTCCTGTGTGGTGACTACCTAACGATTTATCCGAGTATAGATCGCTCCACCACAGTGGTCTCACCTTCAGATGCATCCAGGGCCTTCCGTTTGCTACTGTCCCAACACGCCCTAGTGGACTGTTGGCGTGAGCTTAACCCGACCTCTAGAGAATATACTTTCTACTCGAACCCACACGACTCCTCCTCTGGGATAGACCATTTCTTCACCTCACATGCCACTTTACCATCGGTTACGGGTGCCACCATCCAACACTTCTCATGGACAGACCATCAAGGTGTTATAATTTACATGTCTTCTTTTTGGTCAGAATCAGTTGATCGCACATTGTCGCTGAATGACTCCGTGTTAACAGATGATAATGTGTGTTCAACTTTACAAGCAGCCCACACAGAATACACAACCATTAATACTACTTCAGATATTTCCCCTATGACGCTATGGGAAGCCCACAAGGCAGTTCTCAGGGGTAAATGCATCTGGGTTGCATCTGCACTCAAAAAGAAACGGCAAGCATGCCTAAAAAAACTAGAAGATATTTACTGGACTCGAACTACAACATACAACACCTACCCCTCTCCACACAACAGAACATTGCTAGATACTGCTAGGCAGTATCATAGCATACATAGCAGATAAGAGTTTGCGTAGGACTCAGCACAAGTTCTATCTCCAAGGTAATAAGCAAGATTCCCTCCTAGCCCGTAGACTTAGGAAGATTGATCTTCACCAAAAACCACTGCGCCTACAAGTGTAATATGGAACCTTATCTAGTAATCCCCGTAAAATAGTTCAGGAATTTGCACAGCATCTATCTGCATTATACCAATCCCACGAACCTCTGACTAAAGACTTAATGTCACAAACTTTAGCTAACTTAGCACTTCCAACTCTTTCGGAACCCCAACGTGACTCACTAGATAGGCCAATTTCAAACAAGGAAGTACAAGCTGCCATAAAGTCCCTCAAACCCAACAAAAGACCTGGCTCAGATGGTTTCACGGCAGTTTATTACAAAAAAATCAGCGAACAGCTGACTCCACTGCTCACGGATGCACTTAATACCCTCCGGACGGGTGGTAGGTTCAGACAAGAATCCCTAACGGCCACAGTATGTATGATCCCGAACCCGAATTCAGACAATACCAACTGGTCGAACTTTAGACCAATATCGCTTCTGAATATCGATATAAAAATACTAGCTAAAATTCTTGCAACCAGACTAAATGGACTGATTGGGGGACCTTATCCACAGGGACCAAGTAGGCTTTATGCCACGTCGGCAAGCTGGAGACAATGTTCGTAGAACTTGCCTTCTAATAAACATTGCCAGGAAACTTAATATTCAGTCGATTCTTCTGTCCTTAGAAATGCATAAGGCGTTTGACTCCTTATCATGGTCCTACCTCTTCGACATGCTAAGCCATTGGGGATTTGGCAAAGGGTTTTGTACCTGGATCTCGACACTTTACTCACAACCACTAGCGTCAGTCAAATATGCGGGCTACAAATCAACACTAGGGATGCACAGATACTTTTTGAGTACCAGTGCCGATACTTGGCATTTTCATGAGAACTACCAGGGTTGCAGCGGTTGCAGCGGGGACCTGGCTCTGGTACTCGACCAATGTCCTGAAACCATTAGTCTGTATTGATTTAGAAAAACTATCACATGACAATAAACAAAAATGTATCAGTACTCATACTTGTAAGTACTCGGCAAGTACCAGTACTCGTACTCGCAAAAGTGGTATCTGTGCATCCCTTTATTTATATTTATAGAAACAAAATCATACATTAAAACAGAGATGTACAAATCCCAGGAGCTTCGTGTGCTCCTTACAAATGACAGCTGCCTCCTAATTTTTGAATTTTTCTCTAGTCTAGTCTTGGAGCTCAAAAGTATCGGTACATGTACTCGTACTTGTACCGAGTACTGTACTTGGTATCTGTGCAACCCTAATCAACACCCTTCCAAATACATAGAGGGACTCGCCAAGGTTGCCCCTTATCTCCCCTCTTATTTGCCCTAGCCATTGAACCCCTAGCAGCACTAATACGGACACACCCCGACATCACAGGTATCTCAGTGGCTGGGCAACATCACAAACTTTGTCTCTTCGCAGACGACATTCTGCTTTACATCTCTAACCCACAGACCTCCCTTCCCAACCTAATGCGGCTCTTGGATACATTTAAAGAACTATCGGGCCTGACAGTTAATCCAGCGAAATCAAAAATTCTGAATGTATCCTTGCCAACACACCTCATACCACCACTCGAAAGCGGATTCCCTTTTCAATGGGAACATACCTCACTCTCCTACCTGGGAATACAACTCACCCCTCCCTATACGATGCTAACTATCCACCGCTGATTTCTAAACTCACCGAACCTGCAAAAATACTATCAAGTTGCACAAATTGCTACTATTGCCAAATATCATGCTTACGGGGAGTCACCTTTGTGGGTCTCCCTAGAGGCAATGGACTGTGACCCCATTGCTATAGACAATCTCCTGTGGATACGACCAAATGCCAGATCCTTCCTCACCAATCCAATCACCCGACGTTCCCTCAAGATATGGGTCTCAGTAAAATACTCCAGTGGACTTATCTCACCACATCTCCCCTTACTGGCTATACTCAGGAACCCTATGTTTCTCCCGGGCCTAGAATCCCCCTCATCATTTAGAAAATGGGCCTCAAATGAGGTAATTACCATAAACAAACTTATAGACGCAAACCAAGTCATTCCGTACCCGGACTTACGAGCCAAATATAACTTACCCCCTATTGAAATATTTCGATACCTCCAAATTAAACATTTCATCCAGTCACAAATAAAATTCCCAATTTCCACCTTGCACATGACTTCATATGAAAGAGTGTGTAGTCAAGACCCCCATGCCCCAGGTCTGATTTCACAATTATACTCATCTCTACTGACCGGAAAGGGCCCGCCCCACCACATGTATATGGACCGTTGGCAGGCAGATCTCAATTTCACGGTAGACGAAGACACCTGGTCTCAAATATGGGACAGTACCAAGTCATGCTCCAAAAATGCTCTTATCCTTGAGGCTAACTATAAGGTGCTTCTCCGTTGGTATATAGTACCCACACAGGCGGTACACTTTGTGCCGGATTGTGATGGACTTTGTACTAAAGGTTGTGGCGAAAGTGGTACATATTTTCACATGTGGTGATCATGCCCGATTGTGGCCGCATATGGCGGCAATCTTTCAGATTGTCTCTGTACTAATGGGTAAGCATATCTCACCAACCCCACAAGAAGCTCTCCTTAATGTCAACCCGCCGGGTCTCACGAACCCACAATTCAAACTAATGTTACATGTACTGTCAGCGGCTAAACGCACAATAGCCAGAGCATGGATGTCAAAATCCTTAAGCATATCAGAAGTTAAAAACAAAATACATTGGACGTTCTATAACGAAAAGCTCTCTGCACGCATGCAGGACTCCATGCCTAAATTTGAGAAAATCTGGGACACGTGGGTTACTTACTTCCTTCCTCCATCCTTTGATCATCAGCTTTTGACCCTTTAAGGACAGGTTGCTCCACAATTCACCTGCACTATATTTGGACCTCATCATGACAGCCTGTAGGAAACGCTCATCTCTCCTCCTCTCCTCCCCTCTTTCCTCTACCCACTGTTTCTCCCTCTTTGCTCAACTTTCCTCGACCCACCTTAAGATCCTCTTGATCTTTTTGTTTAATGAAGTTCTTCGGACAGACGCCTAAAGATGCTATATGCAAATTTTGGCATATTTACCGATTGGTTCCCACGGTGGCTGTCCCCGGACTGTGAGTTCTGTTTTGTTAATGTATGTATAGACATTAATGTATGTATATGTATATGCACAAGTTTATGTACCAATGTTACATTCCTATTTTTTTTTCCTTTGTGAAAAATGTCAAAAACCAATAAAACTATTTTTAAAAAAATGCAGCCTACTAGAACTGCTTAAATACTTCTTCCTTTTTTATGTAAAAAACATATGCTGAGGCTTGATTCACACCGTGAAGTGCTGGGGCTGTGATGGCCTTGTCACAGATGGGCACAGTTCACACCACTGCAACGCCGTGTGTTGAAGTCTACAAAGAATAATATAAATACTTTGTCTGCTGTTTGCGGAATTCAACTTGTATTGGAATCTAAAAAATATGCATTTTACATTTATTTTGGATGTAGTTTAGACCAATGAGGTCTAAAATACATTTTAGAAATATTGTCTATGCTGTGTATAAGAAATTACACCTATTGTAATTTAGCAAACATAAACTTTACATTTATTTTTTTCCTCCAGTGCTAAATGGGTATGTGGTTTGATGGCGGTCCTGGCCGGGGACTCAAATCGCGACCCCCCTGTTCACTTGTGGGACCCCATATGGGGTCGCGACCCACACTTTAAGAAGCACTGGTTTAGGCAATAAGACCTGCAAGAATATGTATCATATTCTGTTTTAATTAAATATGTATATTTTTTGTCCTACAAAGTTAAATGGTCCTGTGGTTTCACCAATAAGGCCTACCAGAAAAGATAGAAATAATCCCTATGCTGTTCACAATTTCCCTTTCTTTTTATAGTGTAAAAAATACACTTTATTGTGTATAATTTTCCTGAACACATTGTAAAATGCAACTGCTGAAATTATGTAGTTTCTATTATATTTCTTCCTTTTTTTCTGTGACATATATGCACTTAGATGTCACATTTGTGGACGAAAATCTGCATGCTGTGTGTCCTTTTTAAAATTTGTCCTATTCCACTGTTTTAATGCTGACTCAGTAGTCTGTACAAAATGTCTGGCCTTTGTCCCATGAATAACACACTCTAAATTGTATGTCTTGATAAAAACTACCTCATCTTTTCTTCTTTAATTGCGGTCTTGCAAAACATGATGTGCAGCGTGTCTGTACAATAATACTAGCTCTCTGACATAATGCACTGTAATATTTATTTCTTGATACAAAATGACTCATCTCTTCGTCTTACATTGCAGCTCACTGAAGCTGCGTACATACTCTCCTGTCACTGTGCTATACTGTATATCTGACTATTATCTGTGAAATATGGCACTGTCATTTTTATTTCAGCAAAACAACTGCTTAATCTCTGGAAATGTGGGTTTGTGGTTGTGAAGTGTTTTTGTATGCTCTATAAGTGTTTTTGTAAGGGCCCTTACTGCTAGATTTATACAAAATAAGACATCAAAGCCAAAACTAGCTACAATTTTTTTTGCCAAGCAGAAATAAATCTGATTGGGATTCTTTTATATGTAAGCCATGGAATAATGTCAAAGTAAAAAAAATGTCAATACCGAGTATCGGCACCAATACCGATAACATATCTGATATCGCTGCATCCCTAATTACACCTTCAATCTATGTGATCCCAGAAAATGGTGATGCTGACGTTGTCCAAAGAACAGCACTATTCTGTAAAAGTACACATAGCTTAAAGACAACACGTAATTTGAAGAATTGGTGTTTTTCCCTATGTGGCCCTCAAAGTAACATAAAATAGAAGGTCCCGCTGAATGGAGTTTCTTATAGTTGTTTTTTTTTGGCATTGGTATTTGTCCCCCAATGAATCAAGGTGCTTACGTGTTTTTTCTAAACAGCTCACCTTTTAAGTGGGTAATTTTACAGAATGCATCTAATAACATTCGGTAGAAAATAGACTATTGGTGTTACAACCCTCGCTTATACAATTTTATATTTATCCACCTATATTTATTCACTTTATACCATTAGATGTGGTTTTAGATGTGTTAGATTGGTTATACATCAGTCTTCCTTTAAATTATTGTCCTTTTTATTTATTGTTGCCGATTGCCAGACTGATTAATTTACATAGTATATAATTCAACCATTTAGTATCCACATTGTATTTTCACTTTATGGCACACATATGCATTATTCATTAACTTATTTAACTTATCATATTTAACCAATCAGTTTTATATTCGTACCTTCACCATATTTATATGACACGTGTATTTATTAACGTTCATGCACATATGCACCTTTGGATTGCATTTAGTTGCAAGTAGGATTTGATCACAGAATGCATCTGTCTCTGATTTATCTGCTGCTAACCACTCTGGTTTTTCTGGAGCTGCCCTTGCATGCACCAATGCTGTCCACGAATTTAAGAACATCTCGACCAATGGAAACATGTACCTGCACAAGAGGTGCAAAGTTAAAGGGAACCTGTAAAAAAGAAAAAATATGGATACTGTGACTTTGCCACAAAATTACTTTTTTCATTTGATATTTTGTTGCAATTAGCCTGAAATCAATATGCTTTGGGAAAACTTTACTGTGATGCCTTGCCTTGTATTGATGTTTGTTTTTCTTTATGTTTGAGTGTTGTATTGATATTTGACATTTTCATTTTCAATATCAACATTGATATTTGATATATTTCACAGAAAGAAAAAAGACTGTCCTAAAAAGCAAAATAAAATATTTTAACAGGGTTATTCAGCTCACTCCTGTGATGATTGTAGTCTTCTACAGGAGCCAGCCTGGTGCAGTGGCTACTTTTCAACACACGCGGACCATGAGAACAAAAGTAGCCACCCTGCAGAAGGAAGGACAGTGTAAGTACCAATTCAGAGATGTTTTTAGGATACCCAGCTGAGTGATACACAAATGAGATTCATTTTTGTTAATAGTTAGGTAATATAGGATAAAACAAATTAAACCCTAAGCATTTTTTGCATATGCTAGCAAGCAGTAGATATATGCAAAACATTAAAATAAAAAAAGGTTTAAACTTACCGTTGTGTTCGCCGAACGCTCCCGTCCGAATATCCGGAGAGTCGCAGGCGGCCGCAAAGGATCTTGGGGTATGCACAGGTCAGATCTGCGGGCGGGAAACGAGGAGAGACACAAGGTAAGTCTATAGAGCAGCGTGCACCCGCACAGACTCCATGGGACAGGAAGTGCCAGCTAACACAGAGGAGTCAGCGCTGTATCGGAGACCCGCTCCAGCGCTGGAGGGACAACTGAAAACTACGGGAAAGAAGAAGAAGATCGGATTAAGAGGCATCATTTAAGGTAAGTCCTCACACTAACATTGGGGGGGGGGGGGGGGTATCCTTTAATATCACTTAAAGGTTTTTTTAAGCATTTTTAAGATTTAACTCCTGAGTTTAGTGTCACTATACGGTTGGATTATGTCTTCGGCTTTTAGCATACTGCCCATTAAGCAGAATTTATGAGTATAATCAAGAAAGCTTTGGACACGTGATATTTGTAAAAAATAAGTCTAGGCAGCTGGACTTGCTGTATTTTTCTTGAAGATGTTTCACTGGACATCCGAACAGCTTTCTCAATTCAGAATGACTAGTACAAAAATTATCTGGGAATAAATATGGTGAATGTTGCTCCAATCCAATCCATCCATTCACCATATTTATGTTCGGCGAACACACGAACTAGCGATGTTCGAGTCGAACTCACGTTCGTCTCGAACATCAAGACCAACCCTAGTTAGCTACTGATACTGGAGATGAACATGTATGAGGACTTCTGAAGTACTGCTTTGCTAGGTGCTCTTTACACAGATTGCTATATCTGGCTTAAAGGTCCTAGTCTGTGATTGCAGCAGTTACTCTGTTCTATTGCTTAAAGAAGTCTACCTCATCCTGGATGTGCCTGACGCTGATCCTTTCTCCCTGAAGTTCAGCAATAAAGACTTTTAGCTTTTATCTACCATCTGGACTTCGATTTGTCGGTCTCCAGACAAGGTGGTAAGTGCTATTGGGGCAGTCATGATCTTTAAAATCCCTAGACAGGCTATGGAAGACCCATTCATCCAGTGGCCCTTACGGGGATAGCGCTACACTACTTTAAATTGGAAAAACAAAAAACTAATGGAAAGGCAAAAATGCTAAATGAAACAATTTTCCAGTGCCGAGGGCCACTTTACAAAACTTAGTTTGAGAGGAAATATTGTCAACAAAAGACACAAAACATAAATGGGTATGTTTTATCCTATATATTTTGTGTAAAGGCAATAGGCATATACAGAAAAAACAAAAAAGCGCCAGAGGGGACTGCTCAACCAGTACAAACCAATGTACACATGAATAAAATTAGAATCAAAGTCTGTTTGGAAATTGATGATTGAATAAAAAATTGGTGAATGAGTAAAATAAAAAAACACGTTTAGGTTGGACTTGATGGACATATGTCTTTATTCAACCTCAAATACTATGTAACTATGTAACACGTTTAAAAGATGTGTGTCTGTAGGATGCTGCCCCAAATCAGCCGGGGAGACTGTAAATCTAGGGAAAAAAACACAAACAAGGGGCGCCTTTCCTGGTGCAGACAAATTTAATAAGATCAGAATGGGAGAAAAATATAAAACATACTCACAAAATTCATGATAGAAGTATAAAAAGTATATAAGTTAAGGCCATGGACCCAAGGTGAAGTCTATGAGAGCTGCACAGCCGTGTCTATGTGTCAGCAGGAGACTGTGTGCTGTATGATGACGCGTTTCCGGGGTCACGCCCCCTTCATCAGATACAGACCTCCTCCGTCCCATGTGCTAGATAAAGAGGTGACTGGCCAATCGGCAAGTGTGCGGGAGCCCTGTCGGTTTAAACCGCAGCTGTTACAGGGTTTGTGTAACGAGTCCTCCGTAACTAAAGACATTGAGCCCTGTCCTGTGACTGACAGATAGCCCGTCATGGCGCTGGACCAATCATAATAAAGGTACTTTTAAGCATTTTTAAGATTTAACTCCTGAGTTTAGTGTCACTATACGGTTGGATTATGTCTTCGGCTTTTAGCATACTGCCCATTAAGCAGAATTTATGAGTATAATCAAGAAAGCTTTGGACACGTGATATTTGTAAAAAATAAGTCTAGGCAGCTGGACTTGCTGTATTTTTCTTGAAGATGTTTCACTGGACATCCGAACAGCTTTCTCAATTCAGAATGACTAGTACAAAAATTATCTGGGAATAAATATGGTGAATGTTGCTCCAATCCAATCCATCCATTCACCATATTTATGTTCGGCGAACACACGAACTAGCGATGTTCGAGTCGAACTCACGTTCGTCTCGAACATCAAGACCAACCCTAGTTAGCTACTGATACTGGAGATGAACATGTATGAGGACTTCTGAAGTACTGCTTTGCTAGGTGCTCTTTACACAGATTGCTATATCTGGCTTAAAGGTCCTAGTCTGTGATTGCAGCAGTTACTCTGTTCTATTGCTTAAAGAAGTCTACCTCATCCTGGATGTGCCTGACGCTGATCCTTTCTCCCTGAAGTTCAGCAATAAAGACTTTTAGCTTTTATCTACCATCTGGACTTCGATTTGTCGGTCTCCAGACAAGGTGGTAAGTGCTATTGGGGCAGTCATGATCTTTAAAATCCCTAGACAGGCTATGGAAGACCCATTCATCCAGTGGCCCTTACGGGGATAGCGCTACACTACTTTAAATTGGAAAAACAAAAAACTAATGGAAAGGCAAAAATGCTAAATGAAACAATTTTCCAGTGCCGAGGGCCACTTTACAAAACTTAGTTTGAGAGGAAATATTGTCAACAAAAGACACAAAACATAAATGGGTATGTTTTATCCTATATATTTTGTGTAAAGGCAATAGGCATATACAGAAAAAACAAAAAAGCGCCAGAGGGGACTGCTCAACCAGTACAAACCAATGTACACATGAATAAAATTAGAATCAAAGTCTGTTTGGAAATTGATGATTGAATAAAAAATTGGTGAATGAGTAAAATAAAAAAACACGTTTAGGTTGGACTTGATGGACATATGTCTTTATTCAACCTCAAATACTATGTAACTATGTAACACGTTTAAAAGATGTGTGTCTGTAGGATGCTGCCCCAAATCAGCCGGGGAGACTGTAAATCTAGGGAAAAAAACACAAACAAGGGGCGCCTTTCCTGGTGCAGACAAATTTAATAAGATCAGAATGGGAGAAAAATATAAAACATACTCACAAAATTCATGATAGAAGTATAAAAAGTATATAAGTTAAGGCCATGGACCCAAGGTGAAGTCTATGAGAGCTGCACAGCCGTGTCTATGTGTCAGCAGGAGACTGTGTGCTGTATGATGACGCGTTTCCGGGGTCACGCCCCCTTCATCAGATACAGACCTCCTCCGTCCCATGTGCTAGATAAAGAGGTGACTGGCCAATCGGCAAGTGTGCGGGAGCCCTGTCGGTTTAAACCGCAGCTGTTACAGGGTTTGTGTAACGAGTCCTCCGTAACTAAAGACATTGAGCCCTGTCCTGTGACTGACAGATAGCCCGTCATGGCGCTGGACCAATCATAAGAGGGCTATACGTGGGCTCGCCTGGCGAGGCATATGTTTAAAAAGCTAAAAAAGCTAAAAAAGAAAACCTATGTGGCATACGTAGATTAAAAAAAGCCGTAAACAATAGAAGCAATCTATATCTAGCATGCAGACCCAAAGAGTTCGACACTGAAGACAAAGAAAAAGCAATTTTTTAAAATATATCTTTCAGATCTGTGTGAAAAAATGATTGCCGTGGTGCTGATGTACAAAATGAGGACGGCATTAACACAATTTCAAATACACC
>NW_017307972.1:146447-150300 GCF_000935625.1 Nanorana parkeri | reverse complement strand
ACGGCATTAACACAATTTCAACTACACCACAATATATTTTTTCTTAACTTTATAATTTTTGTTTTTTTTAACATTTTTATTTTTTTTACTTTTTAATTTTTTCTGATCTTTTCATATTTTACTTTTTTTTATAGTTTTTTTTATCTTATTATTTTTTTATCAGTTTTTTATCATATTTTTTACTTATTTTTTTATAATTTTTTCTTATTTTTTTACTTTTTAATCACCTTGTTATTTTTTTATCTGAATTATTATTTCTTATTATTTTTTACTTTTTTACATTTTTATTTATTTAATCTTTTTTAAAAAAATTTGTATTTCATTTTATTTTTTCAACTAACTTTCTTGCTATCACGCAGGAGCTAACAAGCCCCTGTGTGATAGCATTTGGAGGTGACAGGTTCTCTTTACTGAACCTGTCACCTCCAATACAGGAATTCTAGCAGTACTGTGCTGGAACTCATGTGACAGCTCCCTGCTCTCCATCCTGAAGATCTCCGGAGAGAGGCTGCCAGCAAGGAGAAATTTACACAGCAGGCCTGCAGGCTGCATACAAGTGACCTCGGCGTCACTCGCTTGTAAACTAATGAGCGGCTTCCCCGGTCTACATTTAGGTCAAGCATAGCTAAATGTAGAAAACAACTACCCGCCCGTTGCCCAGAACTGCATGTCCCGGGAGTTGGGAGATTCCACATCCCTGCCGCCCCCAGGCAAGCCTCTGTGACCTTGTGGGAATTCCAGTCCCGTTTACAACCCCCCTCTGCCAATCCCTCCACTGGCTTCCAGTAGCCTAAGGCCTTGTTCACACCAAATGCAGACTAGATCAGTGGGTTGTGCCGCGTTTTAGAGGCGTTTTGGGCCGGTTTTGGTAAAAAAAAGAAAAATTTAAAAGTTTAACATGGACTTTCAGGCACTTGCATGCGTTTTTGATGCGTTTTTGATGCGTTCCAGACCAGATCCAGAGCAGGTAAAATAGGGCTTGCCGCATTTTTTTCATCCAGTCTGGATCTGGTCTGGATCCGCACGCTGCGATGTGAACTGGAGGTCAAAATACCATAGGAATACATTGGACGCAGTTTTGACCCGGTCTGCACCTGCTCTGGTCCGGATCTGCTCCGCGCTTGGTGTGAACAAGCCCTAAAGGATACAATTCAAAATATTAACAATGACTTACAAAGCCATCCACAACTCTGCCCCCGGTTATATCCCCGGTTATATCTCAAACCTTGTCTCAAGTATAACCCTAACCGTCCCCTTCGCTCTTCAAATGACCTTCTGCTTTCCAGCTCCCTCGTCAACTCCTCCCATACTCACCTCCAGGACTTCACTAGAGTCTCTCCCATCCTCTGGAACTCTTTACCCCAACCTGTCCATCTGTCTCCCACTCTGACTGCCTTTAGGCGATCCCTTAAGACTCATCTCTTCAGGGAAGCCTATCCCACCTCAACCTAACCACTCAACCATCACGTTCTCAGACAATTCATCCCCACATAGCTACCTCCTCATGTATCACTTCCCCCTCCCTTTTAGATTGTAAGGCCTCAGGGGCAGGGCCCTCCTTACCATCTTGTCTTGAATTGTATTGTGATTGTAATGTCTTCCTTATATTGTAAAGCGCTGCGCAAACTGTTGGCGCTATATAAATCCTATATAATAATAATAATATTAATAATAACTATACATCCTCAAGGAGCTGAGCTCAGTTATTTCTAAGAAATTGTGTCTAATTTTTAGAAACTTTCAGAAACCAAGAGGGGGCCCATCACTGATTGCTGTTTGCTGTTTCCTTTTGTCCACTACCAGCCCACCCTGCATCAGTATGTGTCCCTCGCCCCCGGGCCGTCCCATCATCGCTTTAGCACAGTAGTGTCTTAAGGTTTGGCAGCGGGGATTGGGGGAGGTCTGGGCCATCAGAGCCGCTCACCGATTGGCTTCTGCTCCCTCCGTCGGCTCAGAGACTGCCTAGCGCGCCTGGATGATTAGGTCCCAGTCTGTGTCTCCCTCAAAGCTTATAAAAAACCCAAAAGACAAAACAAACATTTCCTGGTCAGTAAAATTCCCCAGTGACTGAGCCGCGCTGTTTTCCTGGCTGAGTTCTGTCTGCTGTGTCTAATGTGAATGTGTGAACAAGGTGTGCTATAATTAGCTATTTTCTCCAATTCAGAGATAGCTAGGGTGTCATGTCAGTTAGAAACTCACACTGGTGCTATTCAATAAACCTCGCTTATGGCACCTCAGGTCTCCCCATTTAATTAAGCTAATCTCCTCCCCACAACACTGCACTCATGTGTGTTTGTTTGTTAGAAAATACCACACAAAAACAAATCCCTCTCTAGTCTTACAGGGACTCCCGACCCCCTCCTTTCACTCACATTGGACAGCAGCTAAACTAATCCTCATACCTATAAAAGCCCCAAGAAGTAACATTCCCTAATAAAGTGATAGTCCTGTTATGTGAATGAATGTGTGTATTGTGTATATTTCAAATATGTGTGGATGATGGTGCAAGTGCTCATTCACCAAATAAATCCATATGTTTTTTAACAATGTTAGTTATAAATGTCCAAAAGTTAAATGCCCATTACATAAGAAATAGATCAGACCACTTTTACTATCTTATTCCACTATCTTATTAACAATGATACCAATAATATTAAATTATCATCATGTCCCAATAAATAAATTGCAAGCATGTTTTTGTTCTGTAGTGATTCTGGAAAAAGAATGGGTGTCTTCCACCCACGTTACATCATAGTAAAAAGTTTTGAATCACTACATGAACAAGGACACCGCACCCCTAATATAGATAAACAACAACAAAAAAAGGAGATAGATGGGGCTTCAATGGGGGGATGGTCTGCATCTTTATATCACCCCATTCCCCTTGTCGGGGGAGGGGTGGTTTGATTGCTGTTCTCCCAGGGTGTTACATCTTCTCATCACGCTGACATAGATAGGGCTCTGCCTAGCGTGGTTGTGAGAGGGGACAGTGTTGGGAGGCTCCTGCCATCGTCCTGTCAAACAGAGAGACCTTGGGAGGGAGGTGGCCTCGCAGGGAGGGGAGGGGCACCTCCATTCAGATGCGCCCTATATGAGGACGCATATGCAGACGGATGGCCAGTCCTAGCTGCATGGTCACACGCCGATGTTGGACGGCGTGTGTCAATGCGGCGGGAATCTATACAGAGAGAGGGGAGCTAGGGCTGGGATCAATCAAGGAAGCTGGTGTTTTGATGTGTAAGTAAGACTTTAGTTAGCAGATATTTAATGAGCAGATATGGCATACAGGTGCAATATAAGTAAATTTTTATGAGTACATGTTAGTTTATACATTAAGAAGATTACATTATAATCCATGGATCATTAGTACTATTGGATACTTTGTAATAGTACTATGACTGGGTACTTTAGATCAGTGGTTCTCAAACTGTGTAACCTCAGGACCCACATTTGTCCTCGATCATTAAGTCGCGACCCAAGTCGCACTGCGATGGAATGCACGGCAGTGTGGGCTACTGTGCTGTGATGGAGCTCCATCCATATATGCATTGCTTGTACAGCTCCCGTGCACACCCTGTAGAGCAGGGGTGGCAAACTAAAATTCATCGGGGGGCCGCATCAGCAGTATGGTTACCCTCAAAGGGCCGGTTGTATAGGACTATGCATCTACTCTTTATTATCATAGTAATAGTAATCATGGTGTCCTCAATAAAGTTCTCCTGTGGACGATACCAGCAGTCTGCAACCCTCCTTTTCAACTGGCATGGAATTAAATTATTCTCATAATAATTATAAGCAGACATCCAGAGCACCCCACTCCCAATACAGCAGATGTCAAGAGCCCTAAAACCAT
>NW_017307972.1:145607-145840 GCF_000935625.1 Nanorana parkeri | reverse complement strand
ATCTCTGCACCTCTGGATGATGACTATACATCCTTATCACAGATGTATATTCCACGCCTGGTGCTGCCGCACATTCCTACACAGTATACACCTTCCACCAACCATCACTGCAACTTCCAGCACCATGCACTCCGCTTCCCCCGCAACTGCCCCACACATACACGCAGCCACTTACCCAGCCGAATCCCCTGCCGGACCCCGGGTCACTCCCTCTCCATCCCCTGCTGCCTCTC
>NW_017307972.1:142341-144688 GCF_000935625.1 Nanorana parkeri | reverse complement strand
GCTGTGACAGAACGGAGGAGCAGTGAGGGGAGAGAGAGGCGCCGGCTGTCAGATCCTGGCCGGGCGTTTCTCTCTCTCCTCACTGCTCTGCATTAGTTAGTGACAGCGGCTCCGTCCTCTGCCCTCCCCCGCCATGAGACATGGCAAAATGAGGTGGCTGCTGTGCGGGCCACATTACAAGGTCCGGCGGGCTGGATTCGACCCGCGGGCCTTGTGTTTGCCACCCCTGCACTAGGGGATTGTTCACTGCAAATAAATCCACTTTCCTTTAGGGAAGAATTACGAGCATCATGTGCCTGGTGCTGTCGGTCAGTGGGATGGGAAGCCGCAAAGGCAGCTCCCTAATTAGGTGGCCACTTGCTCCTCACTGGGGCCCCTTTAATTCCATTAAAGTATATGGGGCAAATCTTGAAAATTATTTCTGCCCATTTTCACGGCTAATAGGCAAGGGATTGTCAAACAAGAGGCATGGGGAGCTGGTGGACATGTATGGATACAAAACCTTTTTATTTTTTAAATACCATACAGAAGGGAGATGGTCCTCCTTTTCATACTACTTCAAGGGTGACATGGAAAAACAGCAATCCTTTCAATTACATGTTTTGGCGATACCCTTAAGTTGTACGCTGTGTTATGGAACAGTATGATTCACATGGACAGCATCAGCGACACTGTGTTCTGGCATCCCATATTTTGGATGTGTAATTGATTTTTTTCCTTTCACACTATTGCTCGGCCTAAATACAACCTCAGCAACCCCCTAATCTGATTCATTATAACTTTAAAAGACTAGCTTTGTAGGTAGTTTTGGCTGCAACACCTAATTTTTATATTGAGGTAATAGGTCTGAATTGACCATTGGAAGTAGCAGCCACAACAGATGCTATAGAAAATCTTACTCTTAGATAAAATAAAGCTAAAGTCCTTAACTTCATTCCAATTGGCCGGTTGCACAGCCGTTTAATAGTATATTTTTTATAGTATCACGCTGCATTGCCCTAAAGTTTAATAAAATGTCAAAAAAGTGCATAAAAACACTTCAAAACCACTTGGCTAGTGTCAGGACAGTACCTGAGCATTGGGCAGTAAATTTAAAGACATCAGCAGAGCATTGGGCAGTAAATTTAAAGACATCAGCAGTGTGGGCCTTTTTTAAATAAAAAAGGATTTGCTGCCAAGAGGACTGTTGTGGTCTGCAGCCTCTGTATCAGCCATGGTAAAAGTAGCAGCTATTTGAGTACCACATGCATCATGCAATGAGCTCAGAGAGAGCAGCACCTCATGAAGCCCACTCTACTCCTCTTTGTTCATCACTTCCCTCTTCCCCCTGCCCCTCTACAAGGAGTTTGAGAGGCTTACCTTATGGCACATCAAGCTGGGAAGAGGGTTATCATAAGGCTTGAACCTCATCCTAAGCCTCCTAACTCCACCCCACCATCTTCAGCAGCATTCGTGTCCAGACAGGGGTTTCTCACACAGCTGCTGGTGCGGGAGAAAAAACTGTCCCTTAATCACCCCAGTACCCAGCATCTCAATGGCAGCTTGGCAACACTGCTGGCTTTACAGCTGCTCCCATTCAGACTAGTGAAGTCAACCCCTTTCACAAGTTTATGACCTATGCTGCACCACAGCAGTAGGTATCCAGCCACCATGCTTTTGACCATGAAGGAGATGTTACAATGGGTGCATGTGCTGACACCTGGGAAGGATGCAGGATGGGGCACACCAGTGAACTTGGTGGTGCCACCCTGTGCTCTGCACCTTGATGATGGTGATCACACAGTCACTTCTCTGCCCTCATACTCAGTTACCTCATCTGGTGACTCCGATTCACCAGTCCCCCTATTCTGACTCCGATCGTTGTGATAGCGAAATATATCCCTTGCTGAGACCTCTATGCCTGGCCTGTATAAGCAGATATACTCACTGCGGACAATCCTCGTCAGATAGCTGAACTCGTCAATACCGATTCATTCACAAGAGGTGTTTATTCTTTACATCAGGTTACAGCAGATGATAGGAACAGCAGTTGAACGGTTATAGTATTGTGCGGTCAGAAAATGATGCCTTTCCTACGTACTGTGCAGATTATATATGTGTCCTTGTTACATGTGGCTAGTAGCTGTGCCATGACACAGGAAGTACTGCACACAGGAAGAAGGAAGGGGCGTACACTAGGGGAAAATACGTCGTCACATGAGGAATAATTACAGAAAACATGTTTGTTACAACAAAAGGCCACTAGATGGCAGCATAGGATAACACATGAATTTAGCTATGAGAAAATAGTTAGGCAAATCACACTATGTAAATTCTAACCTATATAACAATGCTAATATTAACTGAG
>NW_017307972.1:137766-139814 GCF_000935625.1 Nanorana parkeri | reverse complement strand
TATTCTGACTCCGATCGTTGTGATAGCGAAATATATCCCTTGCTGAGACCTCTATGCCTGGCCTGTATAAGCAGATATACTCACTGCGGACAATCCTCGTCAGATAGCTGAACTCGTCAATACCGATTCATTCAAAAGAGGTGTTTATTCTTTACATCAGGTTACAGCAGATGATAGGAACAGCAGTTGAACGGTTATAGTATTGTGCGGTCAGAAAATGATGCCTTTCCTACGTACTGTGCAGATTATATATGTGTCCTTGTTACATGTGGCTAGTAGCTGTGCCATGACACAGGAAGTACTGCACACAGGAAGAAGGAAGGGGCGTACACTAGGGGAAAATACGTCGTCACATGAGGAATAATTACAGAAAACATGTTTGTTACAACAAAAGGCCACTAGATGGCAGCATAGGATAACACATGAATTTAGCTATGAGAAAATAGTTAGGCAAATCACACTATGTAAATTCTAACCTATATAACAATGCTAATATTAACTGAGGCTATGCATCTCATATTCTATGCCCCTGTTGGGGCGGCACCCCCCCCAAAGTGATCTAAAGCCTATGCAATGACCCAGGAAAAACACTGCCACGCAATTCTACAGCTGCCTGGAGGAGAGACGTCACACTGGACCAGAGATTTAGGCAGCACTTCAGGGACAGGCTTAATGGTGGCTGACCTCACACTATAATGTTTTAGGCAAGATTGTTTGTGGCAGTGGCACCCACATGCTGGTCGTTCTTTGTCAGAGAATGTTTACACACTTACCTTGCCTGGAACATGTCCTGAACCTGGTGGTGAAGTGGTTCCTGGTTTGGTACTCTGGCTTCCAGGATGTCCTGTGGCAGGCCAGAGGAGTGTGCAGCCACTTTAGGCCATACTTTAGTATGGTTCTTACTCAGCAAGTGTTCACCAGGATGAAATACAGCAGCAACATGAGATTACTGCTAACCACCTGATATGCAATACACTCATGCATTGGAACTCGGCATTGGTATCTACAGCAGGTATCTGTGTGAGCATGGTAGGAGGACAGGCTCTGGAGAGCTAAGGTTCCTTTCACCATCACATCATGTTAGTGGCTCCTGATTAAATATGCAGAGGGGGAAGCAGAATAGTGAGATACAATGAGGTGGCTATTAGCAGCCAAATCCCTCTGGGGTTCCTGCTGGGGCACAAACTGTGTGGTGTAAAAGACCAGGCACAGCAGCAGGAGGAAGATGAGATCAGAGACTGCAGGATCCTTTGTTTGTTGCCGCCATCCCTGAAAGGCAGAGGCAACAGTACATAGTGGATTAGTATAAGAAGGCGGGTTGGTGTGCTGGTGGTAAAGGAAGAGGGGGTTGGGGTGCTGGTGATGAGGAGGAGGAAATTTAGGGCAGCCTCAAGGGGAACATTTCACCCCTGTTTGATTTAAAAATCATGCAGAGATCTACTGCCACCATCCAAGAGGGAGCACAAAGTGTCCCATTCTGAGGATGTGTGGCAAAGAGGTTATTTGCTGCATTTCCTGATGGTGCCTATGGATACTATAGATAAAGGGGAACACCTAATGGGAAAAGCTGACAGCCCTTCCACAAGGTGGTCTTGGTTCCACACTTGTTAATGAAATAGATAAAGCCCTTTGTGGGCAGCACGTCACTGCAAACTTCTGCCCAGTGGTGTGCTCCAAAGCAGCCCCTATTTGCCCCACCCCAGTTTGCCACAGTTGCCATTACATTTAAATAAAGCTGTTGTCTGGATGCACCGCACTAGATGCAAAAAGCTGCAGGGGGAAAACCTAATTCTTCTGTTTTGCTGATACTCGCCACGCTCAAAGGCTGTTAAATTGCATTGTTTACACATATCTTCGGGAAAAAATCACTTCTACTGTCGTGGTAAACAACCTGCTTCCCTATTTATAATGGTCTGACCCTCTAGCAACTACAGCGCAAAATTATAGCTAATTTGCCTACATACGTCAGGTGATCATAATAATCTGGCCACTCAGTGTGTGTATATATGTATGTATGTATATATATATATATATATGTGTGTATATAT
>NW_017307972.1:72970-134214 GCF_000935625.1 Nanorana parkeri | reverse complement strand
ACACACCCTGTTTCCCCTAAAATAAGACCTACCCCGAAAGTAAGACCTAGCACTATTTTTCAAGATTCCTGTAATATAAGACCTACCCCGAAAATAAGACCTAGTTTGGTGGTAGCATGTGAGGGGAAACTTGAAGAGCAGGAGTGATGGTATCAGCCTGCAGGGACATACTGTATTAAGGGGATGACAGGGGACTCCCTCCGGCCAGCGCAGTGACAGGGAGCACGCCAGTACCAGACTTCAGCAACTGCTGTCCCCGAAGGCACTGCTTAATATAATGGTACTGTACTGTAATGTGTACCGGTAGATGGTACTGTACTTTACCGCACTGTCCACTGTCTGATGTCCCCACTGCTGCACCGCTGGTACCACTGCCCCTGATGGCAAAGGAAGCCGGTGCTGTAGAAAGCAAGGCTGCGGCGGCAGATCGAGCAGAGCCACATTAGCTGATACTTCCTCTATAGCGCCGGTTACTGTGACAGGTGGAGTGATACCAGATAACTTTGGATTGCTGTACATGAATAACTTTAGATTGTTGTACATTTTGTTGCACATTAAAAAATAAAAATAAGACATCCGCTGAAAATAAGACCCAGTGTGGTTTTTGGGGGCAAAAAAAATATAAGACAGTGTCTTATTTTCGGAGAAACACGGTATATTTTTTTGTTGTTGTAAGGACATCCGTGTTTTGGTGAAGCAAACACAGGCAGGGGCAGCAATGCAACATGGGTATTCCCTAAACAGAAATATAGTCATATGCAAAATTAATTTGTAATGTAAGGGGAAGGACAGGCAATGTAAATGAAGGGGGGGAGGAATTTCTACAGCCGGGGGAAGGACCGCCAGCAGCAAAAATTTTATTCCTTTCTTGCCCCGCCCGTAGCGATCAAAATGCGATCAAAATGCTGCAAGCACTATTTTGATCGCACCGCACTGCAGGCACAATGTGCCCTGCGATCCCGTGCGGCCAATCGCATTGCGGCCAGAGGGCGTGGCTATGGCGCCATACACTTCAATGGCCTGCCCCGCCCTGCCCCCTCTTGCCCTGCCCCCTCTTGCCCCACAAAAAAGTGAGCCTGCTGCAATGCAGTGTTTTCTGGCCTGAATCGGGCCGGAACACACTGCATCTGGTGTGAACCTAGCCTTATTGTGCAAAAAAATCCAAGTGTATTATTTTAGGGAAAATAACCAGAAATATTGTACAGACTATACGCACATTATGTAGGCACTTTTACTAAGGCTGCAAGAAATCAAATTAAAGTGTATTATTTCACAAAACAAGGCAGCAACATATTTGACTGACTTCATACTTAATATTGAAAAACTTTTACTAGGTTGCATTGTTTAAAAGAGAGACACCACACAGCCTGTAATAAAGAAATCAACATCAGAGTGTATTCTTTTTACAGACAAGAGCCAGCAAAATATTGTACTGACTCCATGCAAATTTTTTAAAGCACTTTTACTAGGCCACAATTTAAAAGAGAGGCACCTGGCAGTTTGTAATAATTAAAAAAAATCAACAAAAAATGTTGTATTATTTTCATATATTATTTTACAGAACAAAGTCAGCAAAATATTGTACTGACTCCATGCACCGTTATTAAAGTGGTATTAAGCTCTTAAACCTTTTTAATAATGAATCCATATCAAACAAATATACATTGCTGAGCAAAGTATTTGTTTACATACCTACAACAGCTGATCTTTCTCTCATCTTTGTTTTTCTGAACTTCCTGGTAAGTACAAGATCACAAGGAACTGAGCCGCCGCCAGCTGCTGTCAATCAACTAGCTTGGAAAAGTGAGAAGGGAAGAGTGGAGAGCAGGGGCATTGCTTGCCCTGCTGTACCTGTGTGTAGAGACAGAAACAGCTTACCAGCACACACAGAGGTGGCTCTATAGGACTCTGCTAGGGAAAAGAGTCACCCTAAAAGAGGATATTAGGGCAAGTGTCCAGGGGACCAGCTGATTCGTCAGAAAAAAAATTAAACATCAAGGAGTAGCATCCAATGTAAGTGATTCAATTAGCATTTTAAATAGCTTAAAAACCTTCTGACTTTAAACATTTTAAGCACTTTTACTAGAGCACAGTTCCACAGGGAGAGACCAGCAAGTATATTCAAGAAATTAAAATTTGAGTATCATTTCACAGACAAATCCAGAAACATATTGTACTGACACCAAGCACTTATTTGGTTGAATTAAAAAAAAAAAGTATAGACAACTCGCAGCTTGTAATAAAATAAATTAACAGTAAAATAAATTAACAGAGTGTAATCTTTCACATACAAAAGCAATGTGTAGAGTTTGGACCTTAAACCCATCCCGACCAAAAAAATCAAATTGAATTAAATTAAACTGTTATTGTTGATGTTAATATTGCATTCTTTTTCTTTTTCTTTTTTTTTTTTTTTCTCTCTTCCTTTGTGAGTAATGGTGTGTTTTGTGATTTTGTGTGTTGAAGAAAACAATAAAACTTTTGAAAGCCACATACAAAAGCAAACTATTGTACATACTTCATGCATGGTATTTACCCTTTTTACTTGGCTAAATTTTCAAGAAGAGTGACACCAGGCAGCTTTTATGAAAAATCAAAGTCAGAGTGCATTTATTTCTCAGAAACAAACAAAAATTTACTGATTTCATATGCAGTATTTAAATACATTTACTGGGCTGCCTTTTAAAAAGAAGAGACACTAGGCAGCTTTACATTTGCCAAATTAACAAAACTGTGAATTATTTCACAGACAAAAATCTGCAAAATATTGAAAAGGAGAGGCACATGGTACATTACAGTGTAATATTTCACAATCAAAAGCTAGCAAAATATTGTACTGACTCAATACACAGCGTTTAAGCACTTTCACTTTCTGAGAGTAAGACCAGTCAGGTTTTGATCAAGAAATCAAAAGTACAGTGTATTCTTTTACAGAAAAATACAGAAATTATACAAACTTGATGCACACTAAGTGCAAGTGCAGGTAGCTTTAGTAGGCCACATTTTAAAACGAGAGGCAAGGCAGGTTTTTTCTTAAAATAAAAATGATAACATACTGTCTAAGCTACAACCAGTGGTCCAGCCTGGGCACTGGCCTATAGTCCATGGGGTCCACTCCTCACTTCTAAGAGTAAATCATATGGATTTAGCAATTTTCTTTTTAATTTCTTTAACAAGGCCCCCAAAGCACTATAAAGTGGGTAAAAGAGACAAGATTATTGTGGCGGAGAAGGAATATGTAATTTACTCTTGGGTTTCTAAAGCAGGTTATTCAATAACAATAGCAATACAGTAAATATGAATACCGTTACCCTGGCAGTCAGGCTCTTAAATGTCCACAAATAAAAAGTAATTTTATGTGAAAGAGGTCCACTAAAAAGTATGTATGCAAAGTACCCATTCTTGCAGAAACATAGAACTCTGGAAAATAACTTAGCTGTGCAGCCTGGGTGCTGTTACTTGCCAATTTATGATCAAGAAGCTGAAAAAAAAATGTGTTCCCCTATGGGTTTATTTTTTGTGTATACAACCTATATTGCACATATCTGTGCATGAATATTATTAATAATGTGTTACATAAAGCTGTTTCTCAATTTAGTTTAATAGTCCTCTAAACCAGGGGTGTCAAACTCAATTTAATCGTGGGCCACATCAACAATATGGTTGCCCTCAAAGGGCTTGTAAGACTATATAAATGTATCTAATCTTTATCATAATTGCCTCTGCATTCGATTATCACTGGTTTTACAAGACAGTTGTGGGTAGCTAGGCCAATGCCCCCCTGGTTTTAGTAATATCTTAATACCTAGATATGAAAGTAGAAGTCCAGGAAATGGCTTGGTGGGCCGGATTCGGCCCCTGGGCCTTGAGTTTGACACATGTGCTCTAAACTCTACCATACAATTCTACAGGTGGTTATTTAGAGCAAGTTCTTCTTGACAGCAGACATACATGTTTAGTTTAGATCCATGTTAAAACAAACCTCTACTGAAGAATATGAAAGTGTAAAGAACATTAGATGCCAGTCAGGGGGTCGAAACTTTTAGCAGTGTCTTAAACTAGTACTTAGGAGAGTCTGTAAAGTGCACCTTTACCCCCTTTCACTATAAAATCAGCTCTGCATGCTCATATAAAATCATTTTACATTAATTAGTTAAACAAACACATTTTTTATTTACTTACAAATAGAATTCATCCACTTCCTGGTCCAGTTTGGCACAAATGATGGAAGTGCCAAAGCATTGCATCCTGGGAAGGTTAAATCAGCATAGTATTGCTGGGAAATCTCATCTGTAATCTCACGAGATCTCAGGGAAAGGCATTTTCCTCCCCTGAGATGATGTGCATGTCCTAGTCACATGTGTCAGAGTTTCTGGAAGTAAATGGAGAGCTAGTAATCTGTACTGAAAATGGCCACTATCAGAAGACGGGAAGAAAAGAGAAATAAGGTATGTAAAGAATACAAAACCGACAATTATCTATGTGTATGTGTTTGTAGATTGTCATTACTAAACATTTCTAAAGGTGTGTTTGTTGTCATTTTAAAGACATGGGTAAAGTTTCTCTTTAATGCAGTCCTGTCATAAAACTGGTAGCAAATACACATCTGTAAATCTGGTTTTATTTGTCAAGAAACTACTTTCATGCATCCCAACTCCCAACTGTACTCATATTTCATATTTCCTGCTGTGATGGAATTAATCAGTTAGACACCAAACATGCCTATGCTACAATGCCCAGGTGAACAGACCTCATTACATCACCTAAAGGTGGCCATACGTCTTACAACCATTGTACAACTTTTTTTTGTTCAGACATTTCACCCTCATTCAATTTTCTTACAACTAGCCCATCATGCACAGACCAATCTAGTCCGCAATTAACACTTGTCAGCACCAACACCTGGCTGATTTTCATCGATCGAAAGGACAGATTTTCGTTTGAGCATGTGCAGTTTTCATCTTGAGATTTTTGTTGTACAACAACAACACTAACCTGTCAATTTTCGTCCAACTAGACAAATGTTTTCAATTGAGGTTGTGCACTTCCCATCAACTGGCAGATTTTTGGACGAAAATGCAATCGCAGACAAAAATCTCCAGATAATTGTAAGGTGTATGGGCACCTTAAGAGAAATACGCATCCTCTAATCCTTGAGATAGGACTTATTCTGAAAATAAATTAGACACAAAACCAAAGAACAGGCAAACTTTAAGTATTTTTTCACTTTTTATACCTTTTATTATATTGTTCCTAAATGTCTGTTTTGTAATATCTCTTCTGTTAATAGAGAGGATTTGAGGATCTACAGCTGAGTGATACACAAATAAACTACATTTTTGTTAATAGTAAGTCTACTTGAAAGCATTTTTAAGGTTAAACTCCTGAGTTTAGTGGGACTTTAAATAGTTAGTTGTTTTTTAAAATTTTTGTTTTTCCTTCCTTTTTAGTCTACTCGTTCTATCTATTCTAAAAGTAGAATTTAGACATTTTTTGAGCGATCCGGTAGCGGTGATTGCACTAGATGGCAGTATTTACCCAGCATACAGTAACATGCTTTGCCGTTCTTTAATCCTAAATGTGAAAAGAGCCCTCCTGTCTGGAGGATAGTTGCATGCTCCCTTTTTCGAAATGTAAAAATAATACCATCATTTTATAGATTCCAGCCTACATTATATACACTATAAGCAAGTTATGACCTCTCTTTTAAAGCAACCCAGTTAGTTAACATTGCCTAAATCTTTTACCCTTTAGAGACATTAACTCTAATTGCAGTATAAGAAAAAATATGCCCATGCTGAAACTATGATTAATTCAAGACTCTGACGTGACCCATGCCTTGCTATAACTTAACTATAATGTGCTATATTTAAATCTGTTCTTCTGACTAGCACAAAGGGTCAGACAGCTTTATAAAACAACTTTTTCTGTTTCAGTAAATTTCTATTTCTAAATGTCAAAACAAAGCTCTATTCCTTGGTTTGTACGAGATTTGACTTTCTCCTCAAAATGTGTTCGGATATAATAGTTAACAGCAAGAGTTATGTCCTTGCTGTAAAGTGCAAAGTACCCAGGACTTAGTAGTATTGATGAATAAAAAAAAAATGGACATGGCATAGTTATTTTTCACCCGGTAGTGTGAACGATCAGAGAGCTGCCGATTTATTATAAGCCATTGTTTTTGCAAATGAGTACAGTGTTACAAGTCAGCATATAAATATCCTGATAATAATAAGGGCCTGTGTCATCGGCTTTGGGCTTGTGTAGATAGTCAGTTCAACATCATTTTGAGATGCTTCTGAGATCCTTCAGAATGCATTTGACCTGTATTTGACCTGTATTTGACCTAACTTGCATTTGACCTGTATTTGACCTGTATTTGACCTCCTAACTTGCATTTGACCTGCTTCAAGTGGATTTGCATTCCAATAGACTTGTATAAGAATTCAAAACTCATTTGAAGCTAACAAAAGCTCATTGACACCTTGACACCTTCCCTTATGGAGACTCATGAAGCTGAAATCCAGCCAAACAGCTAAATATAAAGTTGAGATATACCTGTATTTATGGAAGCTGTATCATCTGCTAAAGTATTTCTATTTCTGTCCATCCAGTCTTGAGATTTACACAACGCTACCAGACAGCACATCCAGCCTGGTGACCTGACATTTTTTTTGCTGCAGTTAAGCAGCACAGCTAGGTTACCTCCCTGCAACCAGCTCATGATTGGGAATTGAAGAAGCAGCAACAGACTAATGAGGTCTTTTCTCTTCTCTATCCTCCTGTCAGGATGTTTCTCAAGCATACCTGACTGGTTTCTATGGCTGCCCTCCCTCTCCGATTCTGAATGCTCACGTACAGGGATTACCTTGGGCTCAAATCAAGTCAAAACCAGGTACCTATACTATCTGCACATGATATATTCATTAATATGTTCATTTTTGTTTTTATTTACATATGTAGTGGTAGTTCAGCTTTGATTTCAAGAAACTCTTATAGTAATCTGACTGTTTGTGATCTCATAGAGGGTGATAATGATCACCAGCAGTTGGTTGGAAGACCTTCATTATAGCCCAGGGAGATTCTGCAGCTTCTTAGAAAATGTCCCTGCGAGTAGGGCCGATCCTTCATTGATGATTGTAAAAGGGAAGGATCAAAATCCTGCACGTACTGTCCTATGCCATCACCATTTGGGAACAATTGCAACAGGTCTCTGTGATTTGATGACTCAAATGATGATGGCCAAATATTTCCACACACATCACATTCAGGGAGATGTGATGTGTTCATCTGTGGTCTCTGGCGATAAGTAAATTGAATGTCAAATCATGTGAATTGATGAATCACAAAGTTTCTACCTAAAAATATGCAGCCAGGTTAGTCCAGTCTGGAGAAAATCATGATTGCCCAGATTATGAACTGCATGGTTTTTCAGAGATCAGACAGGTTTGCATACAAACTTTCAGGTGAATCAAGGTTGTGAAATGCATCATTTATCAGCAATGGCCATTAAAACATTTTAAATAATGTACAATCAATGCTCTTATCTTTTATGAGTAATTTTATGTGAGAAATAATTTCCCATTTTATGTCATGTCAGGGCTCTGCATGCAAATCAGGTTTCTGTGTGTTTTGGGAAATTCTACCCATGCAAGCTTCTTGTAAACACAAAGGGAATTTGCTGTGCTACAGAAAAAACTCATGTTCAATATAGAAAATAGGTGGTGTCTGCTCCATGCAGAGACTTAAAGTGTATTTCCACTAGACATGTGCACTAGCAAAAAATTTGTTTAGTTGCGTTTCGTTTTTATTCGGATTTTGCTTTATTTCGTGTTTCGAAAATCGGGTCCGAAAGTCAATTCGGATTCGGATGAAATTCGTTAGCGGAAATCCGTACGGAATTTAGTTTCTAATTTGTTTCTAATTCGTTCGTTCGTTGCAGCAAAGTGACATTTAAGAGGGAAAAAAAGTTTTTTTGTTCTCCAATGTCACTTTGCTGCAACGAAATTTCTTCCAAAAAACGAAAGTTCGTCCCAAAAAAACGAATCGGAAATTCGGAATTGGAAATTTGGATTAGTTTGCATTCGTTATACCTGTAATTTGGAATTCGGATACATTCGAATCTCCGAATTTCCGAAATTTCGTCCGAATTTCGATTTGGATCGAAAAACGAATCGCACATGTCTAATTTCCACTTTTGCAGTCAAATTTTGAGAAAACCACCACTATATCTTTGTGTTCCTGTTCACACAGCATACTGAAAAATATATATTTAAAAAAATATGTCTTACCTTTTAAGATGTTTTGTTGCAGCAGGCAACATGAGTGAATCCAGGTTTTTCTGAGCGCTTTCACGATGATCTGTCCTTGTAGAAAGACTTAGGAGTGAAATTTGAGGATTGTTTCTCTCATTAACTTCAATAACATACAATGGGAGAAGTCAGGGTTGTAATCCTTGAACCCTTCACAACATTACAAAGAAGGAGAAGCAAGTAGAAATGTTAACACTTTTTTTAAAACAATAAACCCTAACTTAAGTATAAGTATCTAAACTGCAAGAAGCATTTTTACTTATGCTATGTGAATGGGGATATTTAACAAATATAAAACAGGTGTTAACCCAATGTGACTGTGAAAGTGGAAATACACTTTAACCAGTTGACATCCGCGGTGTTAAACCCCCTTCCCATCCAGGCCATTTTTCAGTATTCAGCGCTGCGGTACTTTGACTGACATTTATTCCGTCATGCAGCGCTGTACTGAAATGAATTTTATACCCTTTTTTGGGGACAGATAGGCTTTCTTTTGGTGGTATTTTTTTACCACTGGGGTTTTTATTTTTTACTATATTAAGGAGAAATTACCAAACTTTAAAAAAAAAAAACAGTTTCCCCTATATTAAATGATAAAACATTTATTATTACCCAATTGTTGGGTAAAATATAAAAGACGGGGTCACGTCGGGTAAAAAGACACCAAACATGTCAAGCCTTAAAATTGGGTGCGTGCGCGAAACCTCAAAAAGCGATAATACCCAAAATTGGCCATAGGCGACGCTTTAAAAGCTGTTACCGCTCATCCGTTTAGTGTTATCAATGATTGATGGCCCTAAAATGATTGCTCTCACTGCGACGTTCGCGGCGATATGTAACATGTGTAGCGCAATTGTCATTTTTGCGCGCTGGGGCACCGGACGCATAGATACCGGGTGTGTGCACTGATCGGGTCTTTTCTGTCTGTGCGTGCCCGTTAGGGGGCGCGCGCGAGCAGAAAAAAAAATGGCGACGGCAACCCGCCGATGCAGCAGTGCCGTCCGTCCGTTTTTTTTACAACGGGCGGACGGCAAGTGGTTAACGTGAAACAATGGTCTTTTAACTGTTTATTTAGGCATAAATGTTGATGAAATCTGCATAAATTAAATGTATAGGCTTTCCACTTATTTTCTTAGATGTAAAACAGACAAGCCTGATGTAAATAATACTATTAGATAATACTATTTATGTGTGTTAATGTTTTAAAAAACTTTTTTCTATGTATAGAATGTAATAATGTATGTAAAGTATATAAAATTTTTGTTCTTGGGCTTTTTTACAGGGTTATTCACTAAAGGGTGTAGAGTATGGACAAGGCAGGAGAAGGGAACATCTAGGATAACATAGCTGAACTGGAAAGTGAGCTGAATTCAGGGGCAAACTGACCAATTCGGTCACTCGGGCACCGCCTGAGGGCCCACGGCCGGGGGGGGGCCCATCACTGATTCAACACGCTCATAGCTGGTGCTCTGACACCGGCGCTAGCAGCCCCCTGAGGGCCCGTGGGGGGGCAAGAAAAACTGCAGCGGTGGACTGGGCGGTGTGCCCCTTCAGCGGCGATCACACCTCTCAGCTCTCCCTCTCTCTCTCTCCTCCCGTACGCTCTGTAGCTGCAGCGGCCTGGGAGGAGAAAAGCTGTCTCTCTGAATGCCCGCTTTGGTTCCTTGGCGGTCATGCGCAGCTTCCTCCACCCACTTCAGCTGCTATAGGCTGGTAGGAAGACTGCAGCATCACCATTGGCCGGCTGACAGCAGGAGAGTCGGTCATGGGGAACAAGAAGGCAGCTAGAGGCACTGATACTACCCTACCCCCAGCCTGCAGATAGAACAACAAAGGAGCAGCAGAGACTAATTATGTCCCTCCTGTGCTCTCCTTTTATCAGTACGTTTTTTTCAGCATGTTTGCATGCATATCTGCAAAAATAAATCAAAGCAACTGCACTTGTTGTATTTTTCAATTCACGATGACTTGTACAAAAATTGTACAGAGAATTTTTGTACAAGTCATTCTGAATTGAGAAAGCTAGTCAGATGACCAGCAAAACATCAAGAAAAATACAATGCATCCAGTTGCTTTGATTTATTTTTACAGATATATCATGAACCTGGATGAATGAGAACCTTCACAGACATATTTTCTTACATCTCACCTTACTGAATGTTGTTCCTCCCTCTTCCAGTATAAAGTGCTGCTGTACAGGGGATTAAATAAGTCTGAAATCAAGCCAAATTCAGGTACTTACACCAACTGCATTAAAAAACACATTTAATAATGTATTATTGATATCAGAGCTGCATTAATGTGTTTCTTTTATATCTGCCTGTAGTTCAGCTTTAAATGTTACATTTATCAAGGCTTAAAACAGTGGCCAGACAAATTAAAACTGGGTCAGCCAAGGACGCGACATCTTGCAAACCTCTGTGAAATGCAGTGCAAAAGATAAACTAGGTTAACCAAATCCAAATGTTATTCTATTTATTTAAACCATGGAAATGCCAGCAACAGAAGCTGAGTCTCTAGCTTCATAATTTGAAAAGTGAGAAATTGAATACTTTTCATAAGCACTCAATCCTTTCCATGAGTATATTATGAAGGGAGTATTCATTGCTGTATATGGATTATTTGCAAACATAAAAAGGGAGTGTATGTGCAGAGCCGTTTTGTATATATTTTGTTTATTATGGTCAGGACTACAAAATGTGGAAATGAATTGTCAGTTAAAAATGAAGTATTGCATATAGATATTTTGTAATCTTATTTTGAGTAAGCAGGCAGAGCCCTGGGCTTCTTCTCACATTATTAGGCTATTTCTTATCTGCCTTGCTGAAAAAAATCAGATGGTCAATAGCTCAAGTTGCAACTTACAACCAAAATTAATTCATTTTTTATTATTGGTATTTATATAGTGCCGACAATTTTATGCAGCGCTTTTACATTCACATCAGTCCCTGCCCTCAAGGAGCTTACAATCTAAGGTCCCTAATTCACATACATACATTTGAGGGCCAATTTAAACAGGAGCCAAATAACCTTCCAGCATGTCTTTGGGATGTCCCTATGCCACTTTTTCAAGACCAAGTACAAGTACTGTCCCTCATGTACTTACCGATACCAATTACCGATACTAGCGATCACTGAATGTAAATACAGCAGGCAGTGGCTGGGAGCAATAGCCAGCCTGCTATTGGATATTTTAAATTGCAATAGCCAATAGCAGACTGGCTATTGTACCCGTCCACTGCCTGCTTTCAATCAGCAAAGGAGGGAACTGAAGACAAAGTTCTCAATCAGGTCCTCTCTGCTGATTGACAGCAGGCAATGGGTGGGTACAATAGCCAGCCTGCTATTGGCTATTGCAATTTACAATATCCAATAGCAGGCTTGCTATTGTTACAAGTGTCCATTCCTTTTCCACTTGATGAAACTGTTTGCTTTTGGTGATATATCTCAGTGTCAGCTGTCCATGCACCTTGTGTGTTTAAAAATGCCCTCACCAGACGCACACAGAAGTTTTCCCTCTCAATGAAAGAAGAGAAGGTCTGTTCTGTGTGAAGGCAAGATTTACGGCTTCTCTCCTCTCCTCCCCCGTGAGCACACTGAACGGACATTCTCTTCTTTCATTGAGAGTGAAAACTGCAGTGTACGTCGGGTGAGTGCATTACACATAAGGAGAACGGACATCTCACACTGAGATATATCACCAAAAGCAAACAGCTTCATCAAGTTGAAAAAGAGGGGAGACGGAGCAGCAGCAGCTAAGGTACAGGGGGGAGGGGGGCAGCGGGGGATTTCACAGCCGGAGTCTCTTCTCCCCTCTCGTGCTGGCTACAGCGGTCTGTGAAAGAACACAGACCACTGCAGCCAGCACCAGCAGGGAGAAGAGACTGTCCACCCAGAACACTTACCGCCCGCCATGCTGTCACACTTCCGTCCGGAGAGGTCAGAGCGGAGAGGGAGCCTGCGTTTGGTGGAGAGGTATTCCGGGGGATGGCCGAAGCTAGTTAAAACAAATTTAAAGGGCCAGATTCTGATCGATGCATCGGGGCATTTTCAGGAGTACTAGTACTCCTGAAAATGCCCTGTATCGGCCCCGATACCGGTACTAGCATTGGTATCGGGACATCTCTACTTTGGAGTGTGGGAGGAAACCAGACTACCTGGAGGAAAGCCACACAAGCACAAGGAGAACATTTATATAGCGATCTGGCTAGGATTTGAACCAGGGACCCCCTGTGCTACAAGGCAGACACGCTAACCACTACGCGACTGCTAATGCATCAATTTAAAATCTTATAAAATTTTCCAAAAATTGCACTCAAACTATTATAATTTAATTGCTTTTTTAAATTTATACATGTAAAAGACAACAGCTTTATGTAAAACATCTTTTCAATTATGTTAGTATTATAAACACCTGGTGTCTATGTATAATATGTAAGATAATTAGTTGCCACACTCTTTGAAAACAATGCCCACACATCCCTCATATCGAAAATACTTTAAACTAAACTATGCAATAATAACGCAAAATATTTCCTTAATTAAATCATACAGGGGAACAAGTGCTAAGCAGAGGAAATGGGACAAGTAGGGAGACAGATTTATTACAAGGATACAGCTTGAGTCATAAATTCCTCCCTCAGCTGCTCTAAAGCAGCATTGCGACAGAATAAAACTTGACCCTGACCAATTCTTAATGATGAGACTGTTTAGAGTGAAAATCTGTCTCATCTTCAGCAATAAAGAATACAGATGTACAGGGCTGTAAACCTGTCACAGACTTTTCTGGGGGGAGAAACAGCCTGATTTGCAGCTAGTTATGTCACTAATTTGCTTGAAAATGTCCCTCACGGTACCTTATTTTTTCTACAAACTTGCACCACAAAAATTATTAAACACCCAAGCTAACCTGTACCTATGCACATTTTAATTATACTGCATGACAACAGTAATTATAATTAGGGTTGCACAGATACCAAGTACAGTACTCGGTACAAGTACGAGTCCATGTACCGATACTTTTGAGCTCCAAGACTAGACTAGAGAAAAATTCAAAAATTAGGAGGCAGCTGTCATTTGTAAGGAGCACACGAAGCTCCTGGGATTTGTACATCTCTGTTTTAATGTACGATTTTGTTTCTATAAATATAAATAAAGGGATGCACAGATACCAGTTTTGCGAGTACGAGTACTAGTACTTGCGAGTACTTACAAGTACGAGTACTGATACATTTTTGTTTATTGTCATGTGACAGTTTTTCTAAATCAATACAGACTAATGGTTTCAGGATATTGGTTGAGTGCCAGAGCCAGGTCCTAGCTGCAACCGCTGCATCCCTGGTAGTTCTCATGAAAATGTCAAGTATCTGTGCATCCCTAATTATAATAGATAATGGCGATTATTTTATTATGTTCCAGCAGACACGCTATTACTGCCAATTATTCTAAATCCATCTATATTTCCATCTGACAAGGTTTCACAATCTGAAACCACCATTATTTAACAGAAGAAAATTACAATATTTATGAAAATGACTCTACAATGTATAGGTCGCTTATCCTAGGGGCAGCTTGTATGTAGGGACAGCTTGCAGAGGATGCGATGGAGCAACCATCTTATTTCAGCAGATGGCACTGCCCCACAGGTACAGGCCACTGCCATCCCCATGACCGTTCCAAATAACTCAGCAGTCGGAAGCCTTTTTTCTTACATCTGCTATCAAAAGCACCATTGTGATTTTGCAGCCTCTGTCTGCAGCATATCAGTCATAGTAAATCGAACAGTCATTTTGGGTTTCACATGCATGAGGAGATATATGATTCTGCACCACAAAGCTCAGTGGGAGCACCCCTCAATGATACCGGTCGACAGCAGAAGGCCTAGACTCTTTTTCCTCCTTATTTCTCACTCTCCACCCCCTCCCCTCTACTAGAGTCTCCATCTGGGTCCACTGCAACATCCGAATCCTCAAGCAATAGGGGGGGAGCCTGAAAAGGGTTTTGAAAGGTTCACCTTATGGCACACCAAGCAGGGAAAAACCTCAACATGCGTCCATACTCTATTACACTATAATTTGTATTTCTTGATTAAAATCTGCCTCATCTCTTCCTCAGAAAGTGCTGCTTACTAAAGGAGTTTACATATAGTGCATCGACTGTAGAATATTTGTGGTGAGATAATAGACTTTAGTTATTACTTGGTTCAAACCTGCCTTGTCTCCCCCTCTGGAATTGAGACCTACTAATGTTGCTTATATAGAATGCATCAACTATACAATATTTTAGGCTATTTTCTGTGAGACTATTTTCTTTTTTTTCTTGATTAAAACCTGCCCCATCTCTCCCTCAGAAATCAATGCCTACTAAAGCTACTTACACACAGTGTATCAGCTATACAAAATGTTTGGCTAATTTCTTAGAAATAATAGACTTTAGTTATTACTTTATTAAACCCTGCCTTGTCTTTGCCTCTGAAATTGCTGTAAAATACATACTCTAATTTTTTTTTCATAAATATTTGCTTTGTGTCTCCATTAGAAATTGCAGACTACTAAAACTGCTTACATACAGTGAATATACTGTACACTATTTCTGGTTATTTTCTGTGAAATAGCAGACTTTTATTATTATTACAAGATTCTAGTTTTTCCTCCCACTGACACCGGTGACCAATGAGTGCTGTTTATTCCTCCTGCAAACATCAAGGCAAGGGCATTTTTTCCTTCCATTGACTCCAGTGACACAGGGACATTTTTCCTCACGGTGGGGCATCTCTTCACTGTTAGCCCCATAATTTACTGCAAGATGGTATGTGCACCACTATTAAACTCTGTGGTTTTAGCACACGCCAGCACATATTTGTTTCAGCGCATGCCACAACCATTACATATGTTTTGGTGAAGCGTGTTATGTGCAGCGTAGAGGCAGGGCTAATAGCAGTCCAAAGGTATGGCTACCAGCAGCAGCACATTGTGAAGTTGGCCTACTCATAGACTTGCATTGTGAAAAAGAGCAGTAAATCAGAACCACTGCTAAGCAGTAAGCAGGGCTCGCACATATAATGTGCAAATATGAATTCCCTAATATATTGCATCTTTCCAGTTCTGTAGAAGCAGTGTTATGACCCTAGCACAGGAACCTCCCCATTTCCTCTGTTCCAAAACAGGGAACAGAGGAAGAATGAAACTAATAAAAGTGCAGCACAGTCAGACAGCACAGGACGTTATCATCTCAGTAAATATCTGGCAGGAACAATAGGATTTTTTCCCACTTATTGAACAAACAAAATGCTTTCAATTGTATAATAAACCAATAAAAAGGGACCAAATAAGAGGAGTTTGTTGTTGGGGTTTATGTGCCATTTAAGTGCTTGGAGTGGCACCTCACTCTTGCAAATAAAATAGAGAAAGAAACCCGCCCAAGATGTCTATGTGCTCATGCTCTATTATGTTGTTATGGCGTGAGACTCGTGGGAACAAAGGTCCACTCCTACATCTGTATGAACCAGCCAGCCAGAGTTACTTGTTTTTATTACTATTATTACTTGAGTCATCAAATCTAACGTAAGATAAATGTCCTTTAGAGACTTTTGGCAGAGAAGCATCACTGCGTTTTCTCTATAAGCAAATAGTTTATCCCATCTCCTATTTAGTTTATGACTGAAATTTGGAATACAAAGCAGAATGCTAACAAAGGCAGGCAGTTCATATTATGTCCATTAAAGTGTGACTTATTGAGACCTTAGGGGCAGCATTTAGATGAATGTATAAGAGGACGGTGCAGTTCCATGTAAAAAGCTTTCAGCCATGGACTTGAGGTTATTCCAGCTCCAAGGTTATTTATATGTAAATGAAATTGCTGTCAGAGTGACTGAGTTCTGCAGTATCTTTGTGGTTTTACTATATATTATGACTGTCATTAAGTAATAATTCCCACTTTATTCCTTGCATAATGCAGAGATTGTATATTTATGTAAATATTGTCTCTTTAAAATACAGCAGAGTAATTCTAAAAGGACCATAAACTGAAATCATTGCTGTAATAGGTCTAATGGGTGCATATACGTAGCGTTTAACTTCATGATCAATGACATTGAGTAACATCTTTATTTGATACAGAAGAACGTATTTATGCTGTATAAGTAATGTTGGTTGTTAAAGTGCAAGCAAGAAGAGAGGTGAGAGGTTTAGACAGATCGTACATGTATTTAATACCTGGAAATTCCTTCCATCCTATTTCCCAAGGTCAGCTGCAGAGGTGCAGTAAATAATCACACCAATAATGTAACCAAGAAGTCAGCAGGTGTCAATCTTTTAATTCTCTCCGTGTAAAGCTAGATCCCAATTTGGCATTTATAAAAGAGAGGTTAAACACCTGTCAGCTGGAAGAGAAGCAATCTGCAAAATCTGCAAGCAGACAGCAATTCACTGCCAAGCTGACTCTTGTGTTGTGATACACTTATTAGGTATACTAGTGAAATGGTGGTGTCTAAATCCAAATAAAATAAAATATTATATTGCAGCTTACCAGTCATTAGATGGAACGCCTGCATGAGTTTTTGTTTTATGCTGTTTCCTGGTAATCCTGCAAATAACACATCTTGTCCTAGGGTGGCTATGCTCACTCCATCACTGTATCAATGGAGGGAGCGATGGTTGCCACCCATTCTTCAAACGTGTCTGCACAACTGGAAAGGTACAGGAAAGGACAATTGGGCAGCACAGTGGCATAGTGGTTGGCACTTCTGCCTTGCATCACTAGGTGTCCTGGTCAGGACACTATCTGCAAAGAGTTGGCATGTTCTCCCTGAGCTTGTGTGTGAATTTCCTCCGGGTACTCTGGTTTCCTCCCACACTCCAAAGATATGCTGGAAGGTTAATTGGCTCCTATCTAAATTGGCCCTGTATGTGTGTAAGATAGGGACCTTAGATCGTAAGCTCCTGGCCAAGCTTATTATATATTGTATCCTAACTTGGTAATAATGAAGATCACTAGCACTCAAAGGATAGTCTTAAATCCTTGTGTTAACCTATTTGATGAAAAGTGTCCCATGCATCAAAAAGTAAATGTTTAGAGGCCATGCAGGGTCTCTTCCTCAGGGCGACATAGTGATGACACTGCGTGGCCCCGAAGCGTTGGCTTTTTGATGCATGTGACCATTTTCTTCAAACAAATGAACACAAGGATTTAAGACTATCCTTTGAGTGCTAGTGATCTTCATTCTTATCAAGTTTGGATCTGCAAGGCACCATCCGTGATCATCACTGCAAGCACCACGACTATACTTTGGGTCCTGATTGCTGTAAGGAGTGCAGGGGATACAATTGGATACTACACTTATGGGGTATCCTAACTTCATTCTGAAATAAATTATCTGTTTCATGGAGAAAAATAAATCCATTTGCCTTTATTATATGCCAACCTGGCAATTGACTAATACTATATTAAGGCAAATAGAAAAACCTCCAGATCGACAGTAGGGTGATGGTGAATGACATCTGTTTGCTTGGCTTACTCTTCACAAGAGAAACCAATTTCTCCTAGTCTTCAAGCCCACTCAACCAAAACTATTACAAGTTCAGGGGCAGAGGCAGCTGCTGTGCCATTAGAACAAATATGTAGATCAGCCATGTGGTCAAGCTCCAGCACCTTTGCAAAGCACTACAGACTAGTCTCTAATGGCGCAGGTCTTAGTCCCCGTTCAGACCTAGGTGTTTTGTAGCTGAAAGGGCTAAGCAGTACAACGTTCAAATAGAGGATTGTTTTCAATGACACCTGTTCACATCAGAGTGTCCTTTCACCTGTAGCAAAATGGCTGTTGCTGGACAAAGTACATGAGCTACTTTTCTGCAGATTTCTGCACTTTTGGCCATATAGACTTTAATTTGAACCCCAGTAAACACACAACACACATTGTTTTCTAGCGTTTTTGAAGCACAGGCTTAAAGGAGAACTACCCTGTTTCCCCGAAAATAAGACACACCCTGAAAATAAGACCTAGTACTATTTTTGGGAATTGCTAAAATATAAGACCTACCCTGAAAATAAGACCTAGTTGTGACCATTCCCAGGGCCAGTGGTGGCATAAGGGGGAAGTTGAAGAGCCGCGGGAGAGAATCAGTGGTGCCAACGAAGCCACTGGAGGGAGCAGAGCCGCATAAGCCGATGCTTCCTCTATAGCTCATTCGCTCATTGTGGCCAGCGATTGGTTAGCAAATTGCTCTTGGAAAGGTACCGCACCGATGATTGCCCTGTTCACCATATTTTTGTACCTGAATACATGTAGACTTTTCTACATGAATAAGTGTGGATTGTTGTATATTAAAAAATAAAATAAGGTCTACCCCGAAAATAAGACCTAGTGTGTTTTTTTGAGACAAAAAAAAAATATGACTGTCTTATTTTCGGGGAAACACGGTATGAGGTGAGTGCTTTTCACTCACCTCATAGTTCTAGCCGACCTGTGACAATGAGACTGTCACAGGTCGGCTCAGCAGATCGGGAAGTGAGCGAACACATACCGGCGTTCGCTCACTTCTCGATCCTGTCACGGCTCTCTGCCGTGACAGGGGAGGGGGCTGGTTTCCCCCCTCCGATCCGCCTGCGCTGACTGGCGGAACGGACGGGGGCGGGTACAGCTGGCTATGCCTCTAGGTAGGCAGAGCCAGCTGTCACTCACGCAGCTGCGCAGATCCAGACAAAATTGTTGGGATGCGCTTCAGCTGCGGCGTCTCAGTATACCGTGAGCTGTAGCTCGAGGTATACTGAGCTTTGGGTGACAGGAGGACGCTAGTTTGTGTCCTCCCGTTACCCTAAGGAGAATTATGGGGAAAAGCCCTAACCCCATAGTTCTCCTTTAAAGCTGTGAAATAACGCTTGACAAACACTTGTAGATGCAGGTAAAATTCTTGCAAAAATGCCTGAAAAAGCTTTGAAATGCTGATGCTTAGGTGTGAACAGAGCCTTAGGCTTGGTTGTGGACTTTTGTCTGCAACTTCCCACTCATTGGTAATATCTGTTCTATCTCATGTATCTCACAAGCAGTGGCATCACAAGGGGTGGCATTCATTTTGGTGAAACTCCCTCTGTACAAAAGAGGAGGGGACCCGGCGGCATACCTTATCCAGATGGATAAATGTCCCCTCCTCTCTCTGCAGGTGTCCATCACCGAGATGGCCTCCAGCCGGTAACTGCGCGTGACGTCATTACGCGCATGCCTGATGACATCACACACACACGTAATGACGTCACATGCGCGCGTTATGGCATTCTAGCGGGTGACACCCTGCCTGGGGACGACCCTAAACACAAGTTACATTCACCTGTAGTTCTGTTTCCACAAGTCTCCATGACAACACACAGTTTCCCACCCTAGTCTCCTTCTTACCTTCCTGCATGCTTATCTATTTCATGCTCCTCCTGCCAAAATGTAAACGGTCCTGTCCAGGTGGGCATGCGTTGCTGTCATGGAAACGGCATTACCAGTGAAATATTTGTTTCTATCTAACCCCTTAATAATCCTTAGCTCATCCTAATCAGCCCTAATTAAGTCCTTCTCCATCTACTCCACTATTATTTCCTGATGATTTTTTTACATTTCAATTTTTCTAACCATTAATATTTTTAAAAAAAATTGTTTTTATTTAATTTGTTTTTAGTGTCACATAAAAAAGTGCAACATTAAAAAAAAAACGTTTTATTTCATTTGCAAATAAAAAGTACAAAAAGCTTTGTACCAAAATCATAATTTGAGAGTAACAGAACAAATTGTAGAATGAAATGTACGGTATACTTTTTATCTGCAGTAACAATATTTTTTTTAGAGTAACACAGATCAATATAGAAACAATTGCTTTTTTTTTAGTATGGGTATTCTTTTTGTCTATGGATTGCATAAACAATAAAATTATTTTGGCAGGACAATATACCCAAAAGTGTTTGTCCTAAAAACAACCTTGCTTATTACTTTGCTAATCTAGGCTGAATAAACAGGCCTATGGCAAAATTGTTCTGGCCTATAGGGGGCGTACAGGTATGAAACTTGAATTGGCTAATGATAAAAGGTAGGGAGTTTCTTCAAAACTATACTGCTGGTGCAGAGTGATCCATGCGAGGAATATGTCTATGCAGACTTGTAAAGGTATGAAGAGGTCCATATCAACTCTGTAGCATGGAGAAAAAAATATAACAAAATAAAGAATGCTGGTTATGGCAACGTTATAGGCATTAAATGGGTATCCTTTATGGATTCGAAAGACTCTAACACCCCATTCACACTGAGCAGTTTGTTGCCGCGATATCGCGCATATTTCCGCGCTATATCGCTTTATGTAGCTTGTCCAATGCATTTCAATGGAGCTGTTCACATCTCACAGCGAAACGTCGCCTGTAGCTCGTCACTCTAGCTTGTCGCTCGTACCTGACCCTTTTTTGCGCGATTCAGCTCCAATAGACTCTATGGTGTCGCGGAAAATCGCACATTACCGGCGATATTGCGCTACTTGGTCGTGCGATATCGCGCTACATTTGCACTGCAAAATGGAAGGAAAGAATGATGCCACATCAAGATCGCTGTTGCAGCGACAAAGTCCAGCTCAAACAATGCGCTACGTTGCACTATAAAATGTGCAATGTCGCTCAATATCGCGCAATGTAGCTCAAAGCCGCTTAGTGCGATATCGTGTGGAAAAATGCGCAATATCCATGTCGCTCAGTGTGAATGGGGTGTAAGAGCCTGTCCATAAAAATCTGTTTTCTTTATCCGATCCATTTTTTCTTTATGCATGAGCAGTCCAACTGTTTTATCAATTTCTTGATTAGCCAGACTTAGTACATAGAAAAAGATTTGACACAAATAGTAGGGTTGCCACCTGTCCAGGTTTCACCTGGACAGTCCGGGTTTTGAATGCTGTGTCCGGGTTTCATGGCAGCAGGAACCCGGACACATGTCAGGCAGACAGGGGTAACCAAAATTAAGATAGGGGCTACTGGCCCTGCACTGAAAATAATGCTAACTATGATATTTACATATGAATTGGTGATGCTATTTACATATGAATAAGCTACGACTCATTATCCCAAAAATAAAATATCCGCGTGTCGCTAGAGTGTTAGGGTTTCGCTTGAAGAAAAGGTGGCAACCCTAACAAATAGAGACATTTACTTTTTTTATGAACTCATACAAACATGATGTGGTTATATAATGCATCAGTATACCATAATCAATTCTGACTTTTCATGGTAAAACCTTAGAGGATTTCAAAGAACAATATTTGTTCTCTTACAACCCAGACTGTTAAGTGAATACAAATAATTGTAAAAAATGTCTTACCTGTTAGATATGACATTGTAGCAGGCCTTTGCAATCTTTTCTTTCAATTTCAAAATGGCAGAAAACTCTGGCTGTCCCCATAAAATGACAAGGGACAGATTGAGCTTCCCCTCTATAACAATCAATGCTTCTAGAGCTTTAACCCTTTGTAGGGGCAGACAGTTTTTGAAGCTAGTTTACAGCTGATAATAAGATCCGCCAGCACAGTACAGACAGTAATGTGCAAGCAGCAATTGCACATATATTTATATGTTATGTAAATGAGGAACATGTCACAAATATAAATAGGTGCTATCTCAATTTGGCTGCAAACTTGAAAATACACTTTAAGGGTCTGTGTACATTTGCCTACCTGAACCAGATGTACATCACACAAAGAAGAAATGTAATTCATTGAATGTGAAGTGTGGATATTTGAGTTGAAATGTGCAGATGTTTGCAATAAGTATTGCAATAAATAATTAATTAAAGCCCATCTCCAACTTTTTTTTTCCAGTATGCTACAGTTCCATCCTCTTTATGCTGATGTCTTACTTGAGATCCTGCCGTAGGCAAAATTTCACTAGCAGCAGGAGCACTATGGAAAACACAGCAGGGAGGTCAAATATTCACCTGCTTGCATGTTTTTTTTGCTCCATTTCTGACTGCATGAGCAATGTGCCTCTCTTTTGCCGGCGGCTTACGTTATGCAGCATATTTGGCAGTGAGGGAGCAAATAAAGCAAAGCAGGTGTGTGTTCTCCGTGCATATTAATGTGACATTGGCCTTAGAGTTTAGTGAAGCCTAAAGACAGGTATTCTGAATGCAAAGAACATGGTTGCTCTTAAAATATAACCTTTTTTAATAAGAGAAAATTGGGGGCTGCAGTAAGGACCAGCCCCCGCCACTGCTAGATGAAAAGGGAACCTATGACGTTATTGTACCAGGTTTGAAAATGACCAAACTTCTGCTTTAAATATACCCATGTACACTCACTAAAACAAGTGTTATACAAATATTTATCAGTATAAATGTGCTGTGCTATTAAATATAAAATATCCTATCAAATACTTATTTTAACTGTGTTGCTCTATAACACATAAACTGTGCACAAAGAAATAAATAAATAGATGTAGTGCCAAACTGCAATATATAGTGTTCACAGTGTGTTACATCAATACACAAATGGGAAAGATGCCAAATAAAGTAATACGTGCATCAGTGTCCGTACAGTTCATATATGTGGAACAAAAACAAAACAAAAGTGTGCATCCACTGATATGAGTATAGATATTCCCCACAACATTTCCACCGTGCAACCACCCAATAGACTGCTGATCACCTTACAAACAGACCTGCACAGTATGTCTTGATCAAGATGATCCCCTTTGTGGCTGGGTGGGGTTAAGCCCACAGTTGGATCCACTTGTAAATGTCTACCTGGTCCTCTTTGGTACTCAGCAATAGGAGGAGTGCAGAGGTGGGTGGAGCAAATAAAGAGGGTCTGGAAAGAGCATTCTCCTGGTCTGAAGATGTCCCTGCATACACCACAGTGGTTTTATTTATGAGATTGGACTATATGTCTACATTTTATGTAAGTAAGTTTTTTAATAAAGCGTTTTATACACTGAAGTAGTGTGTACTATGGTACGTGTTTCTTTCTCATTTTGGGCTGATATGAATTGCTGAGTATCGAAGCCTTATGTAGGCCCTATTCAGATCTTAGCACAAAGCTACAAAACGATCAACATTAAAATTCCCATTGTCTTCTATGGTATCTGTTCAGACCTGAGTGCCCACATGCATATAGAAAAACACGTCACTCCAAAAACTACAGGAGCTTCTTTTCAGGCAGAATCAAGCATTTTAACCCCATAGATTTTAATTGGAGTGACTGAAAAACACATTTTTAAGGCACTTCCATTTAAAAGTCTATGGGCTCTTGATTCTGCTCCTGTACTGAAAGTAGTGCATAAAAACACTTGTGAAACATGAGTATAAATGCGCAAACCCCCCCAACCGCTGTAAATTACTGCCTATGCTCATGCCTGTGAATGCACCTAGGGTACCCCGAGGCAGGGTGTCACCCGGTATCCACATGCACATGATGATATCACGCACTGTTAACTGCCAACAGCCATCTTGGTGATGGACACTGGCAGAGAGAGGAAGGGACATTCACAAAACGGGATAAGGTTACGCCGCCAGGTCCCCTCCTCTCTCTCTCAAGCAAATGTCTGGCTCTCGGTCCATGACCGAGTGCCTGACTTTTCCAGGGGGATGACACCAAAATGACAGAGTCATTTTGGTGTCACCCCTCCAATGGTGTCTCCCGGGTGCTGGCTGCACCCCTCTAGTGACGCCACTGGCATTCAACCTCACTGTATATATGTCCTCTTCTGTTTTACTTCCTATGGGAACAGTTTCCCTTTAAAGTAGAAGTATTGGGAGTGTAAAATATATTCTTCCCAATACTTAGACCTGGTGTGGAAATATATATTCCTAATAAGCTGTACCAGAGCTTTAGTAAAAGCCCTTCCTACCTCTCTAGCTGCATGTATTGTAAAATAATTAATTCTCACAGATCACAACAAATACTCTAAAGTCAGGTATAAGGTCTTTTTCACACAGCCGTTCATGGCTGTACACCGCCCAGTTCAGCTTATTTATTTCAGTCTAGCTCAGTCTAGTTCTGTCTACTCAAGCTGGTTCTCTGCTCTTGTATATTTTGTTTCCTAGCCTTGCCTTGTACTCAGCTTGATCTTGTTTTGTAGTCTTGTACCTTGTATCAGTTCCTAGCTTGAATTGTAGTCCTGTATCATAGTCTTGTTTTGTATCTGCTTCCAGTTCCTGTCTTGTATATTACATAGTTACATAACATTTGATGTTGAATAAAGACATATGTCCATCAAGTCCAACCTATTTGTGTATGTGTGTATGGTCCTATTGGTGTGTAGTATGATACATTTTAAGAGTACTTGTACCCTTGTATATTACGGTCCCTGAGGAAATCGTCCAATCGCCTCTTGAATGATTCCACACTCTCAGCCGAAATCACAGCATGTGGCAGCGAGTTCCATATCTTGACTGATCTAACTAAGAAGAACCCCCTTCGCACCTTGTGCTGAGATTTTTACTCCACCAATTTTAAGTGGTGGCCTCTTGTCCTTGTTATCGAGTTCATTGTAAAAAGTTTGCTGCTAATGTTACTATCCCCGGTAAACATTTTATACATGAAAATCATGTTCCCCCTTAATCTCCTTACTTCCAAGGAGAACATGTTTAATTCTAGAAGCCTGTTCTCATAACTCAGGTCCTCCATCCCCTTTATGATTTTGGTTGCCCTCCTCTGGACCCTCTCCAGTTCAAGGACATCCCCCCTGTTCACTGGTGCCCAAAACTGGACTGCATACTCCAGATGTGGCCGAACCAGTGATCTATAAAGTGGCACAATTACCGACTTGTCCCAGCAAAACATTCCCCTCTTAATACAGGAAAGGACTCTGCTTGCTTTGTTTACAGCCGCCTGACACTGCAAGCTATTTTTCAGCCTGTGGTCTACAATGACCCCCAAATCTGTTTCCCTTTCGGATTTTCCGAGGGGAGCTCCTATTAGTGTGTAATCCGTTTTCTTGTTTTTAACCCCAAAGTGCAAAACTCTACATTTATCCACATTAAACCTCATCTGCCATCTGGTTGCCCACTCCCCTATTTTATCCAGATCACCTGTAATGTTATAGTGTCTGATTCAGTGACTATTCCCCTCCCGATTTTGGTATCATCCACATACACTGAAACATGGCTGTTTACCCCCTCCCCAATATCGTTAATGAATAGATTAAACAGCATGGGGCCCAGCACAGACCCCTGCGGCACGCCGCTCATGACCGTAGCCCAATCCGAGAAGGTGCCATTTTGGGTTCTGTTTGCCTTGTACTTTGTCTCCAATCAGTACTGCTCCTTTGTTCCTGGGTGCCGCCTGCTACATTTATGGTCAGAGTGTTGAATTCCTGGGGGCAACCAAGTACCGGTAGGCGTATATTGCCTTAAGGGAAAGGCGGATGCTAAATGTGAAGCAACGTGCCACTATACACTCTGACCAAGGTGTTTACGTCCGGTCCTGACAATAGTTTGGGCACGGGTTCACTTTAAACCCCATAAAGCTGTTTTGATATTACCTGGACAGAAGGGTGAAACCAATGCAACCTACAAGTGCAACACATTTGTGGGAACTTCTGCAACAGTTTTGGGAGGAACTTTCCAAACAAAATATTAGATTTTCACTGTAAAAACTGAAACAGTTGACACAAGTGTGTTTACCTCTTATATCTTCAAAAGGTCGCTTTTTTAAGTTAAAAAAATGATATAACATTTGTTAAAATGATTTCTATTTATCTTAATTTTTTTATTTGCTTTATGTTTTAATTTCAGAAGAGTGAAACATCTGCTGGCTGAAAATAAAATACACAGCATTTTGGTTTGTCTTTAAGGTTCTAGCCTTTTCTCTGCGTATTTATTTGCACAATGTAGGACAAGCACAAATATATTTCCGTCCGGCCTTTTGACAAAAGGCGATACACCTCCAGCATCAAATTTCTATCTATACTTTGGGCTGGTGCAAAGTTTATCCCTTTAGAGTGTCTGGCTTGCGATAAAGTAAATATGTTTAGCTTCTCTCCCATTTGTGAGGCATCATCCGTGTAAATGTCATTTCTACAGCCTTACAGCAGATATTCCAAGATCGTGATTGGCATTTTCCTTAGGCAAAGCCCCAAGATCTACCTGTCTAACATTATCTATCAGAGGATTCACAGAGCCGCAGCACAGACCCCTAGGCTGTGTCTTATGTTGCTGGTACTCTGTGTGCTGTACTTAGTGGAAGCTCACATCACAATTATTCTGACTAGGCAATGTAAAGTAATTCTTTGCATCCTCTGGGGGAGGCCTTTGCCACACAAAGAGAAGTCATTTCAGTAATTCTAAAGCAATTTTTCTTTCCAGAATTCCTACTGATTGCCGATCTCTAAAACCTTTTGCTATTATTTCTGCCAATTTGTTCTTCTTGTATGTTACATAAGTGCATTAGGGCACATAAGCATCTAATACCATAGGAACTAGGTTGCCAGGGAAACATTTGTACCTGCAGATGTTTTCCATCCCACATGTTGCTTGAATAAAAGAGGAAAAAATAGCATTCATCTGAATTCCTTTTTGAAATGCCAAATATCAGGGAGTCCCTTTTATTTTGCATGTTTAAGCTTGAAGCTCTACTAAAGCTCACATTACTAAAATATAATGTTGAAGGAGAGGCAGGGAGAGCTGTAGATAAATAGAACAAGAATGAGCTGTTTGATATGCAGCAGCCCAGCTCTGTATTCCCTGCGTGGTAGGGGAATACCCTGGTGCTCCCAGGAGAGCACTCAGCTCTCTACTTTCTGACAAGGCTGAGTAGATTATTCTTTAAGCTTCAATAATTCACAGACTGTCTTGTGGAGGGTTTTCCGAAAGCTCTGAATACACAGTGCTGACTGGAAGTGTTCAAAATGATTTCCTCTGTGCCCATGCCTAGTTATAGAAAGAGCAGCTAAGGGCTTATTTTCATTCTCTTTTTTTTTCCTAGCATCATCTATTCTCTTAACTGCTTTTCACCTTGACATGCTTCTACTTTCAATCATTTAAGCATTGGAACTACCTGCCTGGTTATAAGGACATTTCTAGAGTAAAATGTGTCCACAAATATTTGATTGATTTTTAAAGCTCTACTCAGTTCTAAAAAAACAAAGTAGACCATGAGGTAGTAAAACAAAAAAGAGCTGCTTTCACTGCAATACTCTCCCTATCTACTGCACTGTCCTGTGCAGACTCACTGCTCCGGGGTCCAGCTCATGTCTTCTTCTGGGTTGAATGACTAATATTAACCCCCTTCATGTGAGCCCTGGAAGTCTAGGATCCATCTCCATTATTTTGAATGATCTCAAAGTGTCTTAATCTGAGGTCAAATACAAGTGGAATCAACCAGGAAACAAGCTGCATTTGCCCATTGACAAAAGCCAAAATCCCATTGACACAGGCCCTTAAGGTACATTCAATTTACTATTGAAAATGAAACCTCAAAGGAGAATTATGGGGTGAGTGAAAAACACTCATCCCATAACCGTCCTGTGACAAAGAAGCTGTCATAGGTCGGCTCTATTGATCAGGAACTCAGTGAACACATACCGCTGATTTCCCGATTCTCTCCCTGCATGGAGTGGTGACTGTCAGTTACTGCTCCCTGTAGTGATTCCCCCCTCCTCATCCGTTTCTCCAGCGCTGACTGGGGGAACGGATGGGGAGGGGGCAGTCATAGCTGGCTTGGCCTCAAGGGAGGCCGAGTCGGCTGTCAATCAGCTTGCTGGGTGGATCTCGACAGCATTGACGGGATCCGTCCCGGGTGTGTCGCTCTCAGCATATAGCAGGCAATAGCCCACTACATAATGAGTTTTGGGTCACCAGAGGACACAGTATATGTCCTCCCATGACTCTGAGGAGAACTATGGGCAAAAAAGGTTGCCCCATAGTTCTCCTTTAAAGCAGACCTTTACCCATATTTTTAAAATAACAACAAATACACCTTTAGAAATGTTTAGTAATAAAAATCTACAAACGCATACTTCTAGATAATTGCCGGGTTTGTATTCTTTGCATATCTTATTTCTCTTTTCTTCCCCAGTCTTCTGACAGTGGCCATGTTAACTAAGGGCAGGTTACTAGATATTCATTTACTTTCTGGAACATGTGACCACGCACATCATCTCAGGGTAGGAAAATGCCTTTCCCTGAGATCTCGTGAGATTACAGATGAGTTTTCCCAGCAATGCTCTGCTGATATAACCATCCCAGGTTGCAACAATTTGGCACATTCATAATTTGTGCCAGAAGTGGACCAGGAAACAGATGAACTCTATTTGTAAGTAAATGAAGAACATGTTTTTTTAACGAATGAATGTAAGATGATTTTAAGTCAGCATGCTGATGTGATTTGTAGTGAAAGGGGGTAAAGCTACACTCTAAGAGGCTTACACAGAGCCCAGCTTATCCACTTATTATTTCCCTATAGTACAGCCCTTTTTGTCGGTGATCATGGAACGCAATTGCTGGAGATTCTGTAATGCCCACTACTGTATATGTCTCCATTGGGCCAATTGAATTAATGTTTTAATAAGTTATGCATATATGACAAAGGTTTCCCAGAGCTCTATGGGTTAGCTAAACAGTTGTCTCCCTTCATACATTATCTCTCAGTGAATCATTTGATGGAGCTGTTCAAAAGGAGGACGGGAGGGGGGGGGGGGAAGAATTTACTGCTCTCAGCTATTCACTTATATGTTTACATTTCAGCTTGCACTATTGAGCCCAGAGCTTAGCAAATGACAAGTTTTTTCAGCTTTCCCCAAGTGATAAGGAGCAGAAAATGCAAATGCATAATATTGCAATACAATATATCATACATAATTATATATATAAAACAACTATACATTCCCTTCCCTTAGTGTAAATAATCTAATACATGTTTAATAATGTCTTTAACTACTTGCAGACCATCAAAATACATTTGGCACGTCTACACGTCCTGTGCCAATGCCCTTATCGCAGGTGTATCTGGAAATCACTCAATCTGTGCCTCAACTGCTTAATGTGTAGATTTTTTTTAGATAAAACTTTTTCCCCTCTAACCCCTTATCAACCTTAATGCTATAATACCCTTAGGCTATTATATGTTGTTTTCTATTTATTTTTATTTTTTTTACATTTAGTTTTACATAGTATTGGAGGTTGAATAAAGACACAAGTCCATAAAGTTCAACCTATCGTGTATGCATGTGATTCTGCATGTGTATGCGTGTGTATGAGTCCCTGTGTGATCTTGTTTTTAAGGGTACCTGTACCCCTGTATGTTACAGTCTCTGAGGAATTTGTCCAAATGCATTTTGAATGATTCAACACTCTCCGCTGAAACAACTGCTTGTGGCAGCGAGTTCCAGACCCTAACCGCTCTAACTGAGAAGAAGCCCCTACGCCCCTTGTGCTTAAATCTTTTATCCACCAATTTAAGGTGGTGGCCTCTAGTCTTTGTTATGGAGTTTACCGTAAAATGTAGTTTTGCTATTCATGTTTACACTTTTTTTTAACATTGCAATAAATTAAATAAGCAAAATTGAAAAGAATGTCATAACTTGCAGAGTTATCACAATAAATGAACTTACTTTATTTTTCATTTAAAAAACTTACAAAGCTTGCTTCAAGCTGTGCAACTTTTACCACCAAAAATACCGCTGTGTCTAAAAAACATTTAATACACCAAATGACTGTCTGAAAGACTATTGAACTTTATTCTATGGATTTTAAGAAAACCTGCTATTTCAAAGCTTTTAATAACGATTCTTCACTTAACGTCAAGGTCCACAGACTTAGATCTTATAGATTGCACTAATGCTGATATTCACAGTTAGGATATCAGATTATAGATTGACCATTTATGACATTTAGTTCATTCCATCTAGTCTCAGTCATTGGCCTTTATTTAGGATGATTAGGACATCCTCATTCTGCATAATAATTTCCTCATGAATAGTAGGTTATGCATCACCTCTTGTGCATATGTCTCTTTTCATTTCTATCAATTATCTTTTGCACAAACTCGCCTTATTGTTTCAGCTTGAACATCTTTGTATTTTTTTTTAAAGATAATGTTTTTATTGGAGAAATCATAAAAGACAACAGATATAAACAAACCACAAAGACAACAGGGGGAAAAAGAACAGAAAATACATAAAATACAGGGTCTGCACATCTGATCATTGGTAAAGTACAGCGAGGGGGCACAGTAATAGACTACCAAGTTGTCGCTGCATGGTTATGGGAGCACGCCCTCAGCGTTATCGGAGGCTTCTGCATATATCCTGTGCATGGGGATAACCACCCCTGACCAGGCACGTATGTGAAGAGACGTAGTTTAGCATAGCACTGCATAGGGCCCATTAGGACCCCCATAGGCCGTACCATATAGTGCAGAGGCTGAGGAGAAATATGCAGGGGAAAAACAAAACAAAAAACACAAGATAAGAAGAGAGAGAAGGAGAGAGGACAAAGTAAGGAGAGATGAAGGGTAGTCAAGCATATGTATCAAGTACAAGTACACACTAATACTGGTATAGGGAAGGGTATGTCCATTCTCTACTGACCCATCCGGGCATCGTGGCCTCCCCCATGAAGGAGTGATCACATAATCAGGAAGCAAGTAGCTCCCAAAAGGCAGCTGTGGTGCAGAAGTGAATCCATACACTCCACACCTCATAGAATTGCGGATAGCGATCACAGATATTGGCCGTAAGTTCCTCAGTCCTACAGAGAGTCTGCATCTCATCTATCCATTCCTTCATGGTGGGACTCAATGGAGATTTCCAATGCCTCGGAATCACCGCCCTAGCCGCCAGCATAAAAAATCTCAGCAAGCCTTTCTTGATTGATTTGTAGGAGCCCTGAAACATGGAGAGCAAGGTAAGCTGTGGTGTGCACTCCACCTCTATACCCGTCAGTGTCCCATAAGTGGTGAAGATGGAAGACCAGAACTTGGTAACCCCCACACAACTCCACCAGATATGTAACATTGAGCCAGGGTGTAAGGAGCATCTCCAGCACAGGTCGGACGCCTGCGGGAAGAAGACACGAAGCCTGGTCGGGCAATAATACCATCTGGACAAGATCTTAAAATTGCGCTCCTGTATTCTACTGGCAATCGAAGTTTTGTGTGTGAAAGCAAGTGACCTGTCAATGTCTGAGGGGGAAAAGGTACACGATAGCTCCGTTGCCCACTCAGATAAATATTTGGGGACGTCTGTGAAAGAGAGTCGCAGCAGGAGGTCATATATAGTCGAGAGGGCCCGTCTAGGCGGTTCGGCATCCACACATAGTCTCTCGATGGGGTATAATTCCCTATGTAGATCAGCTTGACTGGCCAACTTAGTATAAAAGTCCCTAAGTTGAAAGTATTCTAGCCAGTGTCCCGGTAGAACATCTTTGTATTGATACCACACACATGATGTTAGTCGAACAAATATTATCTACTGACTAGTGTACAGCATTATTTTCACAGAATACACATATGCTTTTGTATTATTACTATTTAGATAATGTTAGTTCAGCACAAGCATAGTACAGTGCACAATAGGAACTCGTGTTGCATCTATTTGACATTTAAACTAAATAAAATATAACAATGGATTTTTTTGTATTTCAACATTAGGAAGAAGGTTAGAGAAATCAATAGCTGGAAAGCTGCTCTTCCACACAATCAACCATTACCCCCCAATAACAATACTGGGTATCCTGGTCAGACAGTTTCTACAAATTCATCTAGGTTGTATTGAGAAGGAGGAGTATAAAAAATGTACAGGATTTAAAAATCAGTTTTTAACAAAGAGGATGTAGTCATAGAACAATTAGAAGAGAGATAGTTTGAGCAAATGACTTGCTGGGAGAAAAAGAAGAGCAAAAAGATAATTACCGTATGTTAGGCAAATTACAGGAGATGGTAATCACTGGGACAACTACATAGCGGTGTTTATGGTGGTGATAGTTGCACAATTAGTGCCTGAAGCAAACTTTGTAAAACCATTCCAAATCAAATAAATTAATTTATTGTGATAATTCATTTGAAAGTGGAGTACCAAACTACCTACCACTTGTTTGTATGATTATTTTAAAAAGAATTCTTGCAGAAAAAAATTGCACTTTTAATCTAATTTAACATTGCTTCTTTTTACTAGTCAAATTAGAAAAGGGGTATTTGTTTTTGCTCTTAAGTCTTGTTGGATATAGGTTGCATATAAAATAAAATAATTTTGCAGGACAATATTGCCAAAATAAATAATTATTTGCCCCAAAAGGGGCAATATATGTTACTTCAGTATCATTAGAAGTGTAAAATGATTTCTGACTCATTAGGCCCATAGCAGAAATGCAAGCATTGTCCATAAGGGGTATACAGGTGATGGAGCTAAAGTGGTAAAAACTTTTTTCTAGTTTCTACTTAAACATATAAAAGGGGGTAACAACATATACACATGTACAGTACTTTACTGCTTCTGTTATCTCACGGCCATCACTCTGTTAAGATGGCTTGGAAACAGTTGACTTTATATTTTTTGTGGCCATCTGCAAGTTCCTCTGTCAGGAACTTGCAGGTAATATATATATGTATGGAGCCCAATTGCGAGGGATGAACACACACGGAGTGGATGTGCCAGGAATCGACAGCGTCAAGCCGATAAGGGAAGTCCAGTTTTCGTAGTCAAATAACAGTCCAACGTCGATGCAGGTGGAGGAGGTTCTCATGCGGTTATAAAAGCCAAGATCAGTGCGATAAACAAGCAGGAGTCAGGAATACAGCAACAAGGGTCTGAATGCTGAGGAGTCAGGAACACATGTCTGAACTCTGGGAAGCTCACTAATAACTGAGCACTGTGCTTTCTGAGCAGCAGTGCTTTATAGGAATAGTGTGCTGATTAGCTATCAGAGGGGGTGCGGTGACAGGGGAGCATTCACACATCTCCTCTAAAACAGATCTGCAATTTAAACTTGCGAGGGGAGAGGTATAAGCGGAATTACATCTCTGAGATGAAATCTGACATCAAAACCATTGATTCCATGCACTGCACTGATGATGGCTAACAAGGCTGAAACAGCTGTATGCATGCAATTTGGAATCAATGGCTCTATAATGTTAGGCCATATCTGTGCTATAAACTTAGAGTTAGCCAATGGGCGTAAAAGAATGATTTGCATTACTCCGCACCAAAACACCATCCAAAAATAATGAAAAATTCCCTTATTTTTGGGATGAGATATGTAAATATCATCTGTTCTAAGGAGGCTCTATTGTGCTATACACCATTACAAAGAAAATATAAAAGCTGTTTTTCTTTTGATTGCAATCACTGTGTTGAAGACCAACTCCTGTGCTCCTGGAAAACCATTCTGTAAAGTAATTAACACTGCCCAATAAGTATCTTAATGGTCAAAAATTACTGACATTTAAAGTACACAGGAAAAATCCCTACTATTAATGTTGCCCTATTTTGTTATTATATTGTCATAAACGAGAACAGGATTAATTGAAAGGATAATTTTTTTCAGATTTTCAGATTATGGAACTTCCTCAGCAATCTGCTCCCTGTAGCTTGTGTTCCCAGAAGTACAGCAATGGAACTTGGCACTAATCACCACTTTAAGACATTGTGTGGGTTTCATAATGTGCATTAATTGTGCATATTGTGTCAATACTGTAATACATTCAGTTCTTTTGAAATAACTCTGTTAAGATTTAAATTCTTTGTGAAGCTGCGGTATTAATGATTGCCCTTTTTATTTAAGAACCCATGATTTTCTGTTGCTAATCACTCACAGTTCTGCAGATTATTTCAGAGTCTTTATAGCTAAAATCATAATGAATGAACACACATTATGGATATAGGGTTATTCAAAATATATCTGAATCTATGTGTATTTTTTATATATACGTTTGTGGTACAATGCCAGATTTATTTTGGCTGTGTACTGGATAAGGGACCCTTCTAGATGACTGCATTGAAGGGTCTTGTCAGACAGAAGACAACTAGCTATCCTAATCTTCTTTAACCAATCACATCTTCATCAGCTACAAGTCATTGAGCACATTCTCCTTTACCTGTTACTTTTCCATGTTAACCTGTCACAGGGTTGAATGATTTTCACTGCAAATTATGACAGAAGGACAGCTCTAGTGTATTAATATGTGTGTAGCCCTCTCTCCCGAAGGAGCCGCTGGAATGTTTTGGTCTTCCTGTCCTGCTCTAGTGATGACCAACCCTGCACCTGGACCTGAGTGACCACAGACACACCTTAAAAGTTGGGCTTTATTAAAAGGAAACAAGCCCTGTAAAAAGAATATGGTTAGGAAATGATATTGAGAAACTGCAGACATGTATACTGTAGGACAGCAAATATAAGGCATATATGGGATACAGAATAGCTATCTAAATCCCTTGCCTGTGCACTCAATAAACCGAAGTCTATTGGGGGCCTTTACACAGTGGAGCACTCCCTCCCTTAATGGGAGATTTGTATTACAATACATAAAGACAAACACAGTTCCCAGTGATACATTAGGAAATAGTAATACTCAACGGTGGACAGTAGGCCTCTCACCAAATAGGACTGTGGTGAAGTCCTTCTGATCACTGGCCGTTGCGAGTTCCCTCTCCTGACCTAGGGTGGTAGTGGAGTAGCACAAATTGCACCCCTGTTGAGTCAGTTGGATGATGATCCCCTTTGGGTGGCTATGCCCTATGTTGCTCTGCTACCACACTTTACATGAACAATCTCTTTGCAACTTTGCCCCTCATGGTGGCATGATACTGGAACAGCGGGATACTCTGGAATAGCAGGATGCTCTGGAACAGCAGAAAAATGGAAAAGCAGAATACTAGAGCAGGATATTGCAACAGCTGGGTACTGAAACAGCAGGATAGCATAGCAATATAATAGTTCAGCAATGTGTGGCTTTGGGGGACGCTTTTCCACATTCACCCCAAAATCAGCACAGAAACCATGTGGCTCTCAGCAGCAGGATCCCCTGTAGTTTCTCGAGGTAGCAGACAACCTCTAGCAGCTGCATGTTGTATCAGCTCTGAACCCCTGTAATTCAGCTCAGGGCAGTCTCTTGCAGCCAGCAAATTATCTCTCCAAAAGCAACGTAGCATATTCCCTGGATTCCTGGCACTCTTAGCACCAGGCACAATACACAGCAGTCTTGCAGCTCTCCCCACTGCACAGACTCTCTCTCTCTCTCCCTGGGCTCATTCCTCAGGTCTGTTTCACACCAACATTCCCCTGTATTCCCCCGAGTTCCTGGCAGCACAGGAGGACACTTCCCCTCTTTGGCTGAAGCACGCCAGCCTTTATGCCTTGCAGCCTGCGGCCTGCAGCCTCCGAACTCTTGTGGATGTGATCTTTATACAGACTGCTCTGCAGCCAATCTGAGGACTCCTGGCACTGGTTGCTAGGGATAGGCTTGTCCAGGCTGCAGCAGCCAATGAAGATCCATTCTTGGCTCTCCTCTTCCTGCCGCTGTCCATCAAGCAGGGAGAGAGCCAGTGCAGCATCAAGGGATGGTTGTATGGCTTAATGGGCCGGCAGCTGACCCGGCAGGCGCTACACTTGCATGGCCAATTACAATTACATTTCAAAGGCAGATTTGGATCTGATTGGTGGCTGTGTAAAGCATGTTAATGCTGTCATTTCTTTTTATGAGGTATTCTTTATGTGAGAAGCAGCAAGGAGGGCCTTTTAGCAACACCAACAGGGTTATTCCAGGATCACCAGATTACAGACAAAAAGGAATGGGATGGACGAGTGCAGTACAGCAATGCCTTTATGATACATTTAGATACTGAAGAGGTAGGCTATGTATGTATGGTTAGTTTTCACTTTTTACTGGTGTGTACCTTTTAATTATTACTATTTTGTATACACTGGAATATGTGCCAGTCATCCTGTAAAAAAAAAAAAAGGTGGTTCTCCTCTGGTTCTCCTGGCTGTAGAGAATTAAAGAGAATTACAATTTTTAGGGCTCAGAGTTTTTTCCTAGACAAAGTTGAAATTTTTGTTTTTGAAGTCATCAGATCAGGATAACCCAGTTCTAAACTCATCAATTACGGCACTTTTAAATTCATCATCTTTTCTGTTAAATTGCACTTAACTTGCCTAAGTGTCAGAATGACATAAATTTGGCTTGTCTTCATTTGTCTCCTGTCAGTGTGTGTCATGAAATATAGTCACCATTATCAGGCCTCACTGCAACATGTTATGAGTGAACAAAACAGAAAAAGTCTGTACTGAGTGCAGCCATCTTGAAATAACCTTGCGGCTAATGGCATGCAAAATGCATGAGTCATATAATCAGTTATACCGACACAGTGACAGGCCTGCTCCCCACAAACCTTCAATTTGGAATATTTATGTAGATGAAGATACAGAGCTCAACCATTTGTCTGATTGAATCAGGTCACTGCTATATTAAACATAGAGAGATGGCAGGCTTTTATGTGGTAAGGAAATATCTACCATTACAATGCATTGTAGATCAAAATGTACCTAACAAAATCAAGTCCTGGCAGTGGACTTTACTGGCAATGGTAGTAATTATTTTATTAGTTAAGGGCACACGGTGCTTAAAGGAGAACTATGAGGTGAGTGCTTTTCACTCACCTCATAGTTCTAGCCGACCTGTGACAATGAGACTGTCACAGGTCGGCTCAGTAGATCGGGATGTGAGCGAACACATACCGGCGTTCGCTCACCTCTTGATCCTGTCACGGCTCTCTGCAGTGACAGGGGAGGGTCTGGATTCCCCGCTCCGATCTGCCAGCTCTGACTGGCGGAACGGACGGGGGAGGGGGCGGGTACAGCTGGCTCTGTGGTATACTGAGTGGTATACTGAGCCTAGGGTGACGGGAGGACGCTAGTTTGTGTCCTCCCGTTACCCTAAGGAGAACTATGGGGAAAAGCCTTAACCCCATAGTTCTCCTTTAAGGGAGGTCGGCAGCGGCCGGAGGACACAGTGTGGCTCGGGGTTACCGCTTTGTTAACCCCGAGCCACACTCAGGAATACCAATGGATACGCGCGGAAAAACGCCCCAAAGAAGCTCCTGTACTTGTTTGGGCGTAGGGTGTTTTTCAGCATGTTTCTACAAGCTGAAATACGCCCAGGTGGGAACCATGCCCATAGGGATTCATAAGATTTCACTTGCTGAGCGTTTTTCAGCGCTTCGATCAGCGCTGAAAAACGCCCAGGTGTGAACCCAGCCTACAAGAAGAAATCATAACTTTTTTAACCCAACAATGTACAAAAGGAGTACACAAACAGCAGCCATTTTGTCCTTGAATTTCACAGGGTAAGGTAAATATGATGCAGAAAGGGTGAGTTTAGTGTTCAGGATTAGTTTATAGGTTAGATTGATCTGATGGTCGGGGGTTAGGGATTGAGTTGAACTGTTAAAGTGACCCTATTAGGGGGTTAAAATATGCTAAAAGAACTAACCTGTGAAAAAGGCATCATTATATTTGCCTGTCCGATGGCCGTTTGCTATTTAGCAGAGCTCCTGACTCTGTTCCTATTCAATGCCATGGCTGGCGAAATTGCACCTCCCTCCACAGGCCTCTGTGGTTCCTCCTGCTGACCCCTAACCACTGCAGGACACATAAATGTTGGCAGGAGGAACCACAGCAGCCAGAGGGGAACCTGCTATTCTGCAAACTCGAAACTGTATATAGGACTAGTACCAGTGGCAAGAGCTCTGCTAGATAGCAAAGTTAACATACTGGCTGATAAACAGGTAAATATAAAACTGCTTTTTCACAGGTTAATTCTTTTGGCATGTTTTAACACATTGACAGGCTTCAAAAGAAAATGAAGAGTTATTTTCCAAATTTAGGTGTTCTGTTAAGCATTAAGGTAAGAGTTTTGGGGGTGTGATAAGAGTCAAGGCATTATTTTAGGGGAGGGTAAAAGTGACAATAAAGGCTCCAATTTTTCTGTCCCCCCTATGTTGCTTTAACTACTTACCTTATGTGATGCCTCTTCATGCGAACATCTTCTTCCTTCCACTCGTTTCCAACAGTCCCTCCAGCGCTGGTGCCGCTCTATGATCCAGCGCAGACTCCTATGTCTCCCTGTGTCCCACGGAGTCTCTCCGCCACTTCCCTCCAATAATATCAAGTGCTCATGCGCCCGCACACACTTCCTCGTGCATGGTCGTTCTACAGCCGCGAGAAAGCGGCGTAGACACATGTTATTTATTACTTGTTTGACAGTTTTTGTATTTTTTAAAAAGGTTTTTGCATTTATCTACTGTTACCTAGCAGTAGATATATGTAAAAAATAAAAACAAGACTTTAATACTACTTTAAGGGTTAGATGTTGCTTCAGTAATAGGGACACTTTTGAAGTTAAGGACAGGTAGTGAATATATATTTATATATAAAGTATATGGGTAGCAGTCCTGCCAAGGCTGGCGTGCCACTAGTTTAAATTTAGTGGGCAGCTAGGTTTTCATTATTTTTCTGCTAAGCCTGGTGCACTGTTTACTTCTGCCTGCTCCATGGAGGTGTTCACCAATATACAGAGCAAGAAGAAACAATGTTGTGAGTTATGATTATGAATCTCATCTCAGCCAAACACTGGGAGATTAGGGCCAGTGATGTGAGCTAGGGAACATGTAGATATTTGGGGAACCCTTTAAGAAGGGCCCTTTCCTTCCAGGCTGGAGAGGAATCCACAATGAGTGTCTGGGGATGCTTCATCAACTTCAGAGTCAAGTCCCAGGTAATGGGTGGTTAGAAAAGGGGAACACCTTCAGAAAACATGCTTGGTCCATTGCTGGTCTCAGCCTAAAGGCACACATTAAGAAATTGCCGGCCTCAGCTTAAAGACACATATTGAAGAATTATTGGTCTCGTCAGCTTAGAACATTTGGCCTGCGAGGGGGGGGGGGGGGGGGGCTTATTTTTTTGTTGAGTGGGTGTATTTTTTTGCTGTTTGGGTATCCTGCGAACCCTATCCCTCTATTCTTGAATTTGTGACATTAAAACCCTGACAACAAAGATTGACAGTGTGGATGTCAGTAATTTGGTTTCAACTTGTGGGTGCTTTGGGGCAATTGTGGGTCAAATCACCAAAAGCAAGACTAGGAGGGCCCGTTAAACTCAGCGGTTCTTTTGGGGGCCATCGCTACATATACATATGTGCTAGTGGAAGATGACCAGCTTATCCACATCAGAAAAGAAAATACAGCTAAAGGTATGTGGACTGCATTACAAAAACCGCATGAGCGTTCAAACCTAAACAGTAAACTATATCTGCTATGCAAGCTGTATAAGATGAGTCTAGAAAAAAGGCCAAGAAATGTGCGAACATGTAAATGCCATGCTAGAAATCATAGAACAGCTATGTACAGTTGGAGAGGAAATTAAAGATAATCAAGTGGTGGCATTAGTGCTATGCAGCCTTTCAGACTCATACAATGCTCTTAATAACGCTCTAAAAACCAGACCTGAGCAGGAACTAACACTAGAATACACCAAAGGAAAATTGATCGATGACTATGACAGAAGGAAAGAAAATATGCCCATTGAGGAAAACAAAAAAGCCCTTAAGGTGCATGACAGCGCAAAGCAAAACAAAGAAAGCAGAGCATGTTTTCGCTGTAAAAAGACTGGGCACCTGAAAAAGGACTTTCCAATCTGAAAAGCTGAGCAGGGAAAGCGAGAGGCACCTACAAGAGAAAGAGCTAAGGCAGCTACAAAGGAAACTGCAGGAGCATCATGGAGCGCTACCTTTAAAGTGACTCAAAACAGTATACCACACGGATGGTGTATTGACTCAGGTGCAACACGTCATAGTTGCACCTGAGTCATAGCAACACTATAATTTACTATATGTACGCTGTGTAATGTGTAGACCTGTCACCATCCAACAATGCCCAAAAAACAGCAATATTTCCACGCCCACTCACAGTATGCCACATACGCTATTTGCAGTGCACTGCTATGCACACCATTATGAAGTGGTCCCCGGCTCCCATTTCTTCAAAACAGGAGCCTTTTAGGTTTCAATTCTGACAGTTGCCATGTAGGACCTCCAAAACAAACATTTTACATAGCTCATTAACTTGAGAATTTGTACAAGCAACACATTACAAGACTAACAACATTAACAATTACAAGGGATATCAATTGCTTTTATTTTGGAACACCTTAGCAACTTGATTTCAACCCACAATCTGAAATGCCTTGCTATAGAATATGTGGAGACTGTATCGCTACACTTCATAAGACAATGCAGGAGACAAGGAACAACAGCTTGTTCAAAAACCTTCTTTATGCAAAGTCATTCTAGCAAGTGAACCTGATATTATATATAAAAATATCATACTATAAAGAACCTAACATTAGCATATAAGCACCTAGTAATAATTTACAGGGTTATTCACAAAAGCATGAAGAGTTTGGAGAAGGCAGGAGAAGTGAACAATCTAGGACAACAAATCAGCTACTGTATTTTGGCCTAGACTCTATAGGTTGAGCTTGATGGACTTGTGTCTTTTTTCAGCCTGACTAACTATCTAACTATGTAACTATGCAGATTGTTCACTTCTCCTGCCTTCTCCAAACTCTTCACCCCTAAGTGAATAACCCTGTTAATCATTAAAAACATGTAATAGTTGTTTTTCTTTGTCATTGGTAATGCGGAAAGCAGAGGGAAAGGAAGTTGCACTACCCAAACCAAACTAATGTTTTACTTATTTGACTATAGTAAACTGAAGTCTGGTTGGCTGCCATGTGTTTCTGCAATTTGCATATAAGACTATAGCCAAACTGGATAATGTTAAATTGACTGTCACAAGTTTATCTCCCAAGATCCTCACCCAGAATCTTAGCTAAGTAGAATAGTTGCTCTCAGTGTAATTGCATTACCATGTGGATCATAATCCTTGACCCAAACCTGCTAGCTGCTTTTTAAATACTTGCTTTTAAACTTGGCACTTAACTTTCAGCTTGGTGTCTTTGCCTTGGGTTGCAGCCATCTGTGACATTGGTGTCTGCTTGAAGAGATGCCATGATGCCTGTCCAAGAATTTGTACTAGAAATTACATTTCCTTGCTAAGGTCAGACTGACCTTGGCAGCTGCAGATGTGAAGTCTCAAATCATAACTTTACCATCTTTTAACTAGTGAAAATACAGTTGTTTTTTTAATGCTGCAACATATTTCCTACCCTGTGATGTTATACCATCAATTAATACTGGTCTTCAGTATATTAAAATTAACCATAAATACTGCTACACATAGCTTTATTTGACATACGTGTTCATGTATACCCACCTACTTGACATCTTTCTTTCAAAAACAGTCACTGTTTACTTACTGTGACAAGACAATCAGATAGACATAAATGAATTTCCCCTGTCAAATTGAAAGGCATTTCTACATTAGTGCTTGAAACAACTGCTTTGTGATAAAAAAAGATTACTTGCCTCTAGTCTTCAGAGACTGGAAGTATAGAATTTACATAAAGGGAATCCCTTTTTTTCAACTGAATCTTGTTAAAGAAGATGTTGAATTATTTACAGGAGCCATGTAAAGGAATGTGCTATTTCTTGGAAGAATTGCTTGCAGTGAGATAACACTGATGGTAAGCTGCAATAGCTCAGCTGCTGAGTATATGTTTTTCTTATTTAAAAAAAAACCCTTTTTTTCCTTCCCCAGGAAATAAGAAAAGTTGTTTGTTTTCAGAACTGACAAGAAGTCCGTCACCTGTTGAGTCAGGGATTCAGGATATTTGTCTTTCTGAAAATATATAGAAATGGGGCAAACATTGACACAAGTAGTACATGTTAAAGATTACTGCTGCAGATCCTTCAGGCTGTGACTATTTTGGGTTCAAGGAGAACTAAATTCAGGATTAAATACACCTACAAATTTGAATAACAACAGATCAGAGTACTTGGTGTTCTTTTTTGTTTATTTGGAGCTGTAGTTGTTACTTGATGTGTAGTGGGTACTTGGGGTTCAGAATCCAAAGAAATGGATGTTCTTGGAGACTGGCGTAAAGTGTATGTAATCTCAAAATCAATGTTTTCGTATGTTTAGCTTCATGGCTGACTATATACTGTTTCCTGTAATATATAAAAAAAATTTGTGGTAATCTGCTGCAAAGTTTCTTACCTAAAAATCCTGCCAGTAACAGCACTGCCTGTTTCTGGCTGACATCCTTAAGCCGCTGACTTGCAATTAGCGACATGATTGTCAGCTTGGCCATTGGAATGCTTGTCAGGTCTCCAAGAGGCAAATGCAAACCTGATAGGCATTCCAACATCAAACCGGAGGAGCCTGCATTAAAAACTGTCTGCTCTGTTGCTAATTGTGAGGTAGTGGCTTGGTGTTCACCCTGAGGGCTGGTTCACACCATAAACAGTGCTTTCCAGAGTGGTCAGCCTCTGGAACGCACTGTATCGCATTCCGGCCGGCTCCCTGTGTTCAGGAGTGGGAGAGGGCATGACAGTGCGTTGAAGTAAATGGCACCACAGCCACGCCCCTGCCCATAGTGCGATCGCCCGCACCAGAATGCGTGGCACATCAGGCTGACCTCTCTGGAATGCACTGTTTATGGTGTGAACCTGATGAAAATTTTTGAGTGTGCAGCGCTATTAAAGTGAATAAAGTGTGATCCCCCTCTTCGGGTATATAAAACATTTATATAAATAGGTTACGAACAAAGTTAATCAATCCTAAAAGGTAGGGAATGCTGTAGAGTGAATATACAGATTTAATATATATGGTGACAAAATAATCTATTGTGTTCCAATGGCGGTGAAAAATTATTTGTGAAATGCCACAACATAAACAATTGTTATATTCTTATATCCTCCTGGTGAAAAGAAAAACTGTGCATCAAATAATATCTAAACTTTTGTGTACGGTTATGTTGCCTGTGGACAATACAACTTAAAACAATCCCAACTAGTGATTCATTTCTTATGCAAAAAAACAAAGCATGTGATCGGTGGTAAATTAAAAAGTGAGTCCAGTGAAATCTTCAACAGTTGTTTCAAGATGGTAGATTACTAGATAGCTTATCCCCACACCACTTTTAATTGTCTTGAGGTCCTCCCTACATATTGTAGTCCACAGGGACATTCTAGGAAGTAAGTGACATATTTGCTGTGGCACGATCCAAACTTCCTAATTTGGTAATTTTTGTTAGTAGTATTCAACTTGAAATCTGTGACCTTTTTTCTCGTGCCTGTTATCCTGCAGCCAATGCAATATTTACATGGATAAAAGCCTACACCGTTAAAAAGAGTCATTTTTTCTTTTGGTGGGTTAACTATATTTTTAGCTATTATATTCCTAAGGTTAGGTGCTCGTCTGTAAACAACCTTAGGTTGGTTAGGAAGAATAGAGCCCAGAATGCGATCTTTTTTTTTAATACTCCACCGCCCCTTTTATTCATTACAAACTTTTCGGCTCAGCATAAACAGGTTGAAAACATTCTGAATAAACATTGGCATATATTAAAAAGAGATCGCATTCTGAGGAGATTTCCTTTTTTAATTATATAAAAACACAACGGACGGAACACTGCTGAAAGAGAAGTCTCGGATGTGGACCCTCTGATGTATTATCTCCGAATTATTATCTCAGCTGTGGGGTGAGTGCGCACCCCAAAGGGGACAGTTTGAAGACATTGATACACGCTGGTGTGGGGATAAGCTATCTAGTAATCTACCATCTTGAAACAAGTGTTGAAGATTTCACTGGACTCACTTTTTAATTTACCACCGATCACATTCTTTGTTTTTTTGCATAAGAAATGAATCACTAGTTGGGATTGTTTTAAGTTGTATTGTCCACGGGCAACATAACCGTACACAAAAGTTTAGATATTATTTGATGCACAGTTTTTCTTTTTACCAGGAGGATATAAGAATATAACAATTGTTTATGTTGTGGCATTTCACAAATAATTTTTCGCCGCCATTGGAACACAATAGATTATTTCGTCACCATATATATTAAATCTGTATATTCACTCTACAGAATTCCCTACCTTTTAGGATTGATTAACTTTGTTCGTAACCTATTTATATAAATTTTTTATATACCCGAAGAGGGTATCACACTTTATTCACTTTAATAGCGCTGCACACTCAAAATTTTTCATCATCTTCACAAAACATAGCGCAGCAGCTCTCACATCGCACCCCGTCCAGAAGCGCAGATTTTACATTGTTTCTTATGGTGTGAACCTGCCCTAAAACAGGAGGTGCTCTTATTGGTGGGATCTCCAGTTAAGAAAATTGACAACAAATTACCAAAACAAAAGATTGGATTTTGGGAATTGCATACAGTGATGCATAATGCCAAAAATACTGAAAAATAGATTTTGAATTTACATACACTTTAATTTCTTGTAGCATGCCCTATGGGCTTCTTTTTCTCTTGCAAACAATGCATCCAAAACCCAAATCAGATGCAGTTAAATATGTTTTTTCCTTGCTTATTATTGAATTTTGATTTTTGTCTTTAGCTCTCTTTAAGGAAAGTTTTGCTCAGTAGCTGGAAGAATGGAGCTGATGTTTATAGACTTATTTATAGAAGCTAGATGAAAGAAAATGTGTTCCTTTCACTCGCACTAGAAATATGACAAATTGACTCTTATTGTTATCTCCTGGCAACACATTGGGTTAATGCATTAGGAGGGCTGACCAATAACATAGGAAATAGAAGAGCAAACCCAGGAGCACTAAATTACTATGGCATCATACACACCATTAAGTACCAACAGTAGTACTATTAATATAATATTCTTAACCCCAAAGAGTTTAACAGCAATTAAACTATATTTTTCAGTGTGCTTATTATATTACTAACTACATGATGATTGCAATGCATGCCTTTGCTTTTTGGAATGTTATTCTTCTTCTTAGTTCTTTTTGAAAAAGCTTCTCCTTCAGAACTGCTCAGTGTAGTACTTCCTTTTCGCTACTAGATATACCCAGGCTTCTTGGTTGAATGATGTCCAGGGTCATGTAACCAATTTTCTATGATCCCAGGCTGTTATGCACTCACCCTCTAGGGTGGCGTCATCATCTAGAATTGGTTGTTAGAGTATTACTGCACTGTGTGGTGCTCACCAGTGGCGGAACTACCACCATAGCGGCCCACGCGGCCACTATGGAGCCCGGGAGAGAGGGGGGGGCCCGGTCAGGAGAGAGACTGTGGTACTCCCCCCAAACCAGACCAGAAGTCAGCAGCTGCAGTATCGCCTACACCCCCGCACACAAAGTCCAGCCAGTAGATGTCAGCGGCGGCGGCAGTAACACCCTGCCCCCCCCATACACCGAGCCCAGCCAGGAGATGTCAGCGGCGGCAGTAACGCTCCACCCCCCTGCACACTGAGCCCGGCCAGGAGATGTCAGCGGCGGCAGCATCAGCAGATAAGTCAGCAGCGGCAGTAACACCTCCATCCCCTCCGCACACTGAGCCTGGCCGGTAAACTTTGCAACAAAGATGGAACATTTAAAATTTAATAGAGGGGTCCACCAGTTTTAGTGGGGAAGGGGTTAATATTTCAGAGATGCCACCGGACTCTATTCCCAGTTCTGCTACAAAGGCTAAACATTGCCTCCAAGAGGGGGGCAATGGGCCTCTACCACTCCCCAGCCCATCCCTCCCACACTGCCCTGGCTGGGGAGAAAATATATAAACATTTGGGAGATTTATTAAACCAATGCGGAAGCTGCAGTAACCCATACTAAAAGGAAGCCTCTTCCACCCCCCCGCCCCCCAGCACAAAGAGCATGCAAAGCTCTCCTGGGCAGCAGTGATCCCTAGCAGGGGTCCCTATTGCGCAATGTGTGGGCCCTGACATCTGCAGGGTGCATCTTCCTATGGGTGATCCAACGGGCTCTGGATTTCAGATTCCTTATGGAGGAGAGCGCAGAGCAGCCCTTCTGAGATCCTGCACAGGCATCCTGAGGCCCCCAACAGCATACCTGAGATCCCGTGCAGCCCTCCTGAGACTCTCTGCTGGAGACATTATTCCGGCACCCCAGAGCAGCACAGAGTATGTAGCTTCATATTATTCTGCATTGTTGGATAATATGTTGCTGGGATTTGTAGTCCTCTATAGCCGGTTGCCATTTGGCATTACTGTATAATGTATTGTTGGGCTTTGCAGTCCTTTGTAGCTGATGGTATTCTGCATTGCTGTATAATGTATTGCTGGGAATTTTAGTCCCTCTACAGCTTGAAGTCAGTGACAGAACTACCAGGGTCACAATGGTTGCAGCTGCAACTGGGCCCTGACGCTCCAGCACTGTCCTAAAATCATTAGTCTGTATTGTTTTAGAAAAACTGTCACATGACACTAAAAAAGGTATCAGTAATTGGTATCGGTGAGTACTTGAGGAAAAGTATCAGTACTCGGTCTGGAAAAAATGGTATCAGTGAATGCCTATCCTGTCCAAGGCCGTACAGACATGTAGTTACATGAACAGGAGGCAGAGTTAATGGACTACAAGTGCAGTGATGTCACTGCACTTGTATTCCCCTGAAACTACAAGCCCCTCTGCTGCGATGTGGTTGGTTGCAATCTGACCTAAATATGGGTGTAACATAAAACATGGTCAGAAAGTTGAACTTAGCCTTTAAAGTGTGATCTGCTCCTAGTGAGGAAATGCCTCCAGTTATGGGGTATACTGAGCAATGTGGTTGGGGCCGGCGCTAGTCCAAGGCTGCATAGGCTCGAGGGTGCCGGGGGTGGGTGGGACTGTTTAGGGTTTTTTGGGGGGCCCCATACAAAATTTAGCTATGGGGCCCTGGGATTTCTAGTTACGCCCCTGGTGCTCACGTGTCATTATGTGAGCACTGTTCAGTGCAGCATTAAGGACTGGCCACCACTGCTCCTGGAGTAGAAGAGAAAGGACATGTGACAAAATCAGAGTGGTCAGAAAACATTTGAAAAGGTATGTATGACTGCCTATCCCTGTGTGGCGGGAGTCTGCGACAGCTCACAACAATCTTGATGTGATTGGAAGCCTGTGATAGTGCCGTGAAAGTGACAAGAACCCAGAGTGGGTTAAATAACCAGGAAGATGAACTTAAACTAATGGAGTTCAGCTTAAATGTATAGATGGAACGGAGTGTGGGGTGACTTATGATGACTGGATGTGCAATCTGTGGGTAAGGAGGAAGATGTCCGGGTCTTTGTTTCATTCGCTACTTTCAAGTCCATGCCAGCTTGCTACTGCTTATGTTTATCCCCTGCACAATCTATGCTTTCTGTATATTGCTTCATACCATGGCTTTTGCTTACTCTGGATATGTAATGCAATATATTTATATAGGATGAGGACCCCCTTCATGAATTTATTGCTTAGATTTTAATGTATTATGCATGTCTGTTTTTTAGGAGTTAAATCTTAAAAATACATTCAAGTCCCCTAACTATTAATAAAAATGTATCTCATTGTGTATCACTTGGCTGTAGATCCTAAATCATCTCTGAATTGGTGCTGACACTGTCCTTCCTTCTGCAGCGTGGCTACTTCTGTTCCCCATGGTTCCTGTGTGTTGTAAAGTAGCGACCACTCCAAGCTCCCTCCTGTGATGGACTACAATCTCCTGTTTAGTTTACTAATTTGCACTGAAATTATAGTCCATCACGGGAGCGAGCTCTAAGTGGTGTCCATTTTACAAGACACACAGGGACCATGGGGAACAAAAGTAGCCATCCTCCAGGCTCCAATCTCTAGGGTCTTTTTATGATTTATTGCCTGATGGTAGAAACCTCAAGAAAGAGTGTTTAGGGTTGCAGAATATCCAAAAGCACAAAAATAGAGGACAATACTGTATCTTCTGAAATAGTAGGAGCAATAACATCAGGTCCTATGAGATTTACCAAACATAGATTTTGATAAACAGAGGTTGGCCAGGTAAAACTGTGACTCTGTAAGAGCAGTCACAGTCCCTGTAGTGCACCAACTAAATTCCGTTCCCTTTGTACCTGGATCTATGGATAATGAATCCTTCTTACAATGTCCAGATGGCAGCTCCTTTACGACACTCTTCAGCAAGAAGATCTCCAAGCTAAAGTATTCATTCCAACCATAACTTAGGCCTCGGAGCCCCCAGCACACGCTGAGGCCCAGGGCTTGTCATCACATCGTCACACAGACCTCCTCCCAGGGGAGAGAGAGAGTTCTGGAAAAGTGCTCACAAATATTTATCATCTTCCCAGACATACCTCTCAGGGATTTGTTGAGTCATGTTAATATTCATAATTTGTGGTTAATCCTCCCACACTGTATGCTGGAGCCCCATCCCAGCAACAGGTGGAATCAGTCAACCTACCAGGCTTAGGGAAAACCTGCAGAACATAGAAAAATAAATATGCAGACTGACAACAATCCAGCAATAACACTAAATATAATAGTGTCACAACTGCAGAAGGCAGGGTCGCTAGATTTTTTTTACATGGAAGGGTTTCTGTGTCATTTATGATAACCTAATAATGACCTTAAGGGCCGGTTCACACCAAAAATTCTGCGTTCCAGAGCGTTCAGCCTCTGGAACGCAAGGTGGCCGGCTCCCACTGTGCGATCACCCGCACCTGGAGCACAGGCACATTTGTCCCTGCGTTCCAGTCCAGTGCGATCTGCAAAAATAGTGCTTGCAGTATTTTTGCAGATTGCACTGGACCGGAACACAGGCACTAATGTGCCTGCATTCCGGGTGCGGGCGATCGCACTGCGGGCAGGGGGCGTGGCTGCGGCGCCATTGACTTCAATGCACCGTCGCGCCCCCTCCCGCAGGGAGCCGGCCGGCTTACGTTCCAGTGCGTTCCAGAGGCCGAACGCTCTGGAGCGCAGACTTTGTGGTGTGAACCGGCCCTAAATCATTTCATATAAAGTGGAAATGCTCAGGCTGAGATTAAAGACCTGTTGTTGATATACTGACTTCTACTTTAGACTGATAGGTAATAAATAGACTGTGGTTCTGTTTAGCATGCTATAGCTGACAGGTGAAGCTGAGCTGTTCAAAATCTACCCTTGCCACGTTGAGTGATCTTTCAGTAGCCTGGTGAAGCTCTTAGAAAGTTATAGTCTGCCAGAATTCTTCACAGCCATGCAAACAACCACACTGTGTGAACAGTCCCAGGGCAGCAATTTCATAGAACTGGCTGAAGCTCAACTCCTTTAAGATAAATGTGTATCCAGAATACTGCTCTGGCTCTGTTATATCTTGTTCAGTAATTAAAAAATAAGTGTTGCCAAAGAAAATATAGGTTAAAGACTTTCACATTTTAATAATAGAGATACATAGAGTTATGGCTATACCTACATCATTTGTATTCTAGCTTGATCTACAGTGTACATATTGGCATACGATGGGTCATAGTGACTGCCGTGGATTACCGAGGACTGTGATTGATGCTGGATTTACTTCTGGGCATATTAATTAACACTAATAAACATTACTTTAAATGCCAGTCTGTGTTTCATTTTATTAAATGATTTTTAACTTGGTGTTGGTGTGTATTTGTTACTTTTTGTGGGAATAGGTACTAATATACCCCTGTACTCATTCCCCTGGAAAGAGGTGGATTTTTGGTTTCCCCCCTTTTAGAAAAGAGAATTTCCGATTCCATCGTAACTCCCCCCTCCCTATTTTATTATTACCCCCAACTCCTTTTTGGGGCAAACAGAGGTGGGGCAAAGGTGAAGAGGCCCTTGTCCCTCAACATTAGGACAAGGGTGTTTTTTAATGGGGCAATTAAAAACATTTTCTATTTAAAAAATATTTTGCCCCTAATTGACCTCTAGTGAATATTAAATATTTTTTTATAAAAGGGGTTCTAAACCCTCCGTTTTCTTTGCCTATATCTACTGCTAGCAAGCCGTAGATATATGCAAAAAAAACAAAAAACGCTTTAACAGCGGTTTAAACTTACCCCGTTTTCACCGCGCGCTCTCGCCCGAGAATCCGAAACTGCTCGGGCGGCCGCAAAGCATCTTGGGGCGGGCGCATGCGCTGTTTGGATTTTTGGCAAGGTAAGTCTATGGACACGTGCACCCGCATGCAGACATCGCGGGATCGGAAGTGCATGCAAGGACAGAGGAGTCGGCGCTGGATCGGACACCCACCGCACCGCTGGAGGGACAGATGAAAACATCAGGAAAGAAGAGGACGATCGGATTAAGAGACATCATTTAAGGTAAGTGCTAACATTAACATTGGGGGGAGGGAAAAATTTTTTTGACTTTAATGTCATTTTAATTCCTTTAGCCTGTTTTATCCTGTAGATTTTTTTGCATTTTTTAAAAAAGATTTTGCTGTTTGCATATATACTTGCAATATTTGCGTTTGCTCATTTTTGTAGCACTAAAAAATACATCCTACCAGAGTCATAATTTTATTAACTTTACCAAAGAAGCAATTTACAGAATAAAGTTAGCACCTTTGATGAGTACTTTAGTTTCCAGATGGAAGAACGAATTTGGATTACGATAATGTTAGTGTAAAACCTGACATGATAATTACGACTGGTTCAATAACGTCACAACATCTTTCCCTCCAGTTTGAATGTCCCTCCAGTTTGAATGTCCCTCCAGTTTGAATGTCCATGGACATGGTAAACCTAGGGCTGGTGGACAATGGCTGTCATTTCTGCACCCTGCCCCTGGCTATTAATGACACTACCATTTAACTCTTGTAGGGATTCAAATAAACGTGTCATGGTAAAAAATGTGAACTAAATTGCTAGATAGTGGGCACCAAGATGTATGCCTGAAATCAGCCGATGTATGGCTGAAATCAGCCGCACTGAGCCGGAGTAAATAGCCAAACGTTGTTTGGCTCTGTTCACCTTGGCTCGATTATTCACTTGGCTGCTTTCAGCAGCTTAGTGAATGACCCTGTAAGATTAAAGATAGGACATTTTAAGGTGTTTACAGTTTAGCTTGTCCATAAAGTGTGTCCTGGTTATGCCTTTGGTCCTTCTTCTTCTGGTCCTTCTGGTTCTATGCATAATTTACCTAGGTAGGCTTAAAGTGCACCTGGAAGCCTTACATTGTTTATTTTATGTTTTTATACTTTTTTTATATGTCTTTAGGCTGAGCAGGTGACGAGCAGAGTCCTCTTCCTCTCCGCCTCATCTCCGGCGCTTGGCGTTCCTCAGTAATGTAGAGAGCAGCACTGATGTGGTGACATTTCTGCATTCTTGTGGGGACAAGATGGTAAATTAAATTACACTGGGCATCATTCAACTCAGAAGACCAAGGAAATTACTGCAGGTGGCAGTGTCAGATAGCTAAGTATTAAGTAAGTAATGCAGCCAAAGCTGTTTTTATTTATTTCAAACCTCTTGGCGCACTCAAAGAATCATCTGCATACATATCTAAATTACTCCGAGTGCTTCTACTCAGAGCAAGTATAAGCCCTCGTTCACACCTGAACGTTTTGTAGCGCGTTCTACGCTCGACGAACGCTCTACAAAACGCTCAAAAATATAAATCCCATTGTATTCAATGGTCTCGTTCCCACCTTGACATATTTCCGCCCGTCCCTAACGCGCTACAAAACGGCCCACACCTGAAAAGGTACAGGTACTACTTTGGGCCGTTTTGTTGCGCGTTTCCATTGGGATACAGCCAAGTAGCCTTCAGAAACGCGCGTTTGTCGCGCAACTTTTTTACAGCGAATCGCGGTAAAAAACACGCGACGGTTGCGCGACAGACGCGCATATGCAATACGCCTAGGTGTGAACGAGACCTAAGCTTTCATTTCCAAGATGTTCTCAGACTTTTGAGTTTATGTTGTAGAGTAAGAATGCCAAACTTGAACTGAAATGTAATTTCTGTTGCTTTTATTGACCTTGGCTGTAATATATGAAATAGCTGGGTCAAGTGACCTATAATATATGCAGAGCTACAGAAAGCCTTTGCCAAGACACCAAAAATAAATGAGGGCATTGCATGATATGTCAGTGCCTCTACAGTTAACTGATGTTAAGTGGCTTTTTCTTTGACCAGATGCTCTTCTAGGGCCAGAAGCATAGCATTTCTTTGTTGTCAATAGAATTGTATATATATTGTTTAGCACTGTAGCATACCAGGGAAGTGTGCCTTAAGCACAGAATCCATTATCACATTATCCCAGAAGACACGGAATGATTTCGAGAATGATTACAGATAGAAATGTATTCTGCATCCCATGTATTCATACCATTATGCCAGTGGAAATATTTAAAATCTAATTGGATTTTATAGGCACTACATCTACATTGCTAGGCCCAGTTTCTATAATTTAGTCATAACATATGTGATTCCTTTAGGTATGATCTTATAAGTATATTTTCTCCTTGCATTGCATAATCAATTATATTATATCAACTATAAAAAAAACAGGTAAAACTAGGTTTAAAATATAATTTTATTAAAAAGTTTATTTAATATTCTTGAAAATGTATGATTGTTGATTGTCTATAGAATGATCGGTGAATTTGGATACTTTATTATTGAGAATGAGCAAATTGTGTGAGCTGGTCTATTTAGAACCCTTTCCTTATTTGAGCAGAAACTGTGCAAATTCACAAGGAACTTTAGCAATAACAAAAAGCACAAATAGTGGCATAGCTTGTAGTTGGTGTTAACAAGTCGCTGATGCTACACTAAAATATAAATGGTTTTACTGAATCCCCCTGCTTTCCGTAGTCCACAAGCCTAGGTTCACAGTGATTGGTGTTGCCTTAAGGGTAGTATTTATAGGAATTTATAGGAACACATGTTCTGTTGGCTAAGTGTAAAATCTGTGTGTGACTGGTTCTATTCAGTGATATGCATATAAGTGTCTTTTTTATATACCTTTGGTCCTTTCTTTTGTTAACAATGACCTACACCAGCAGGTCTCCATTTCGCCCACTTGAGAAATAATAGCTTTTATTCTCAAATGCAGCCAGTCATAAAATTGACTTTTCAATGTGTTCAGTGGAGCATGTTTAATTGCATCTTCGCAGTTTAAAAATAACAATAAAACACACTAAATGGAGAAAAAAAAAACATCCTCTGAAAAATATTCCCGAAGCAGGGATGCCGGAATCATATATGCCGGTGAAGACATAGCATACTGCAATACTCCATCAACAACACAATGGGCCTATGTAAATAAAATTATATTCTTTTACATAAACCCATTTTACATTGAAAGAGATACTTGATTTATGTTTTGTGGTCTATTTATCTGTCTGTCTGTCTATCTATGTATATCATGAAGCTAATAGAATGGATATTTGCAATTATCATATGTAGTTTATACTGTATGTTGATGTACGTATTTTTAAATGTTAATTCTGCTATCATGTCGTTGACAATATCTGGCAAATTAGGAAAAAGTGTTTCCTTTTTTGTTTTGTTTAGTTACTAAAGTTTTAGGCCACATTCGCAAGTAAGCCTTTTGTAGCTTGAATGCCAAAGCGCAGCCCAACAGTAAGAATCTGGTTGTTTTCAATGGTTAATCTGTAGCAAAATACCTGCAGCTCAGAAAGGTGCACAATCTTTTTTGGGAGCAGAAAAATAATTTTTTTCTGCTCCCAGAATGACGAGCAGAAAAAATTATGCGCTGCCCGGCTTCCTGATACAGGAAGTATTGGGCTAGGCATCGGAGCATTTGGTTGAGTACAAGTACTCGCCCAAATACTCGATATCGGCACAGATATCGATACTAGTATCGGTGGTATCGGTGCATCCCATATATATATATAAATATATATATATATATGCAATTATACCTTTCATACTGCAATACTCCGTTTTTGTTTTTTTAACATCTTGTCTACTGGACTAATACGGCTTACCTATTTACATTTTATATATATATATGGAAAATTCATTTTCAGTTTCAGCCTGACAAATGTTTCTGCAGGAGGTGCGTTGCGGTGCCATTCATTCCATGCATCCCAAATGCACCTCCCGTGCGCAGTGTGATTGCCTGCGCTGGATTGCGCAGTACTGCAATGCCTTGTTTTCCAGTGCAGTGCGATTGCAAACAATGTGCATACCATTTTATTCTGAAGTAAACTTTATGTCTTTAAAGCTGCAATTGTGTGTTTCATTTTAAATAAATGACGGTATTATTTTTTTATTCTATCCGATTAATCGAAGTTAATAATCGGCTAACTAATAGATTATGAAAATAATTGTTAGCTGCCGCCCTAGATGTAACCTTCTCAGGATGCATCTCTTAGGCATGGGCTACACCACTAATGCCTAAGACGACCAGGAAGTGGAGAAACTGTAATTGTAAGTATTACAATTACAGAACACATGGAGTACAACAAGGTAATCAACCAGGGGAGCAGGGCCACAGGAGGGTAGCCCCAGATCAAGAGACCTCAGGGGGAAAGGAGTCAGGAGTCAGGGTCCAAAGAGGCAACAGGCGACAATACTGTGGCAAAATCCCCACTGCAGGGAGGGATTAAATACCCTCCCAGGTAACACCAGGTGGTGCTTAATTGCAGAGACACCTGCAGGTGAGCCCTGGAGCTGCAGGTTCTGGTTCCAGTGTTACAGTGCCACCTGGAGGTGCTCAAGTCCCAGACAGCCACTGACTACCGAGAGACACCTGCAGGTGACCACTGGAACTGCAGGATCTGCTCCAGCTCCACGGTGCCACCTGGAGGTGTCCTGGTCCCTGACAATTTGACTTGTAGTTGACCTTAATCTGACCTGCATTTGGCCTGTTTTAAGCAGGTTTTGCAATCCTACTTGTAGAGGTATGTAAAACCTGTTTGAAGCAAATGAAAGCCCATTAACACAGTCCCTAAATCAGTTCAGCCAAAGTCAAAGTAATGAGAGATGATTTCCAAATGCTCCATGTCAATTACTACTGTATATTACAACTTTCAATACTAAACATGTTTTTATATGGTGCAAAAATTAATTTAATAAATGACATGGTAATTGTATTTAGTAATGGGCACAATAACTAGGATAAAAGATCACTTATTCAGCCTGCATTTACACTTTGTTTTATGACTTGTGGTAGGTGATTGCTGATGCATTGAAGCAGCAGCTGCCTAGGAAAATATGTTATCCAGCCACACTACACAGACTAGACCAACATGGCATGAGCCATTTCTGTATCATTGATGCTGACTTTTTATTCATGGTTTTAGAAATGCATCAGCATGACAGACAAGAGTAATAGAGCTTAGAATGGTTTTGATGGCTAATGAAATCTCTATTTACTTCATTCGTCATCTAAACAATATATGTATTCTTGAATCTAGATTATGCCAAGGAAAGCAGTTTTTTTTAGGGTGATTCATTGGAAGCATGTATGAAACCTTATTATTGTAGTACGGTAGTTTATTTCACAGTGCTGACTCTAGTACTTTTTAATCAAGCAGAAAATATACCCTCCAACAGCTTTTACACCTTCTAGAAAGCTATACGGGGACGTGTATATAGCTGCTTTCAATAGCATTCTGGTCAAATATTTACAAATGTATATTATTATTTAAAATATTGATCAGGTTCTAAACTGTTCATTTTTTCCAGTCAGGCATCTGATCAAAGCCTATGCTTTGCTTTTTTAACTTTTTAAAAAGGCATCAAACCTCCATTTACATATTTGACCCTAAGGTTTCTCGCTGTACCTCCCACTAAGAGAATTTTACAAAGCATTAGGTATTATATAGCAAAATAATCCTTTGTGGTCTGTTGGATGAAACCTGTTTGAAAAAATTGTGATCACATGATCTGGAACCATTCTCATTGGTTCCTGATTGTTAGTGGGGACTAGAGCTGTCAGTGACAGTCTGATCTGGCAGCTAGCAGCTGCACACTGTGTCGACTGCCAGCTGTCAAAGGAAGGACGTACTGTAGATGAACAAAACCAGAGCACAGAGTATTGTTCAGGAAACCTTAATCTATAATTTGCTGGTGGAAAGGGGTTAAACAGGATTTCAAGCGAAACTTTAGATTGAAACGTTACAAGCAGAACATACACTGAATGATCTCCTTTGTGCATGTGCATGAGTTCAACGTGGAATGACCAGTCATAATTAAAGAAGACCAGGGGAAGATGTCAGTGGCTGTAAAGGAGCTCTTAGATGTCGCATCACTGGAGGGGAGGTATATGCAGCGGACTTTAGTTTCGCTTTTAGCAAACTTCAGCAACAACATATCAAGTACCAGGAGTGTAGCCTTCTGGATTGGAAACCCAGGAGTGGTGTACTATTCAACCTTGCACTGTTTCTTCCCCTGTCTGTGGCCCTGTTTGCCATTTATCTTTAGTTGTTACGTCACTGTGCTATTTTTATGAAGATCAAAAGGACTATATTGTATCATGTATTAAAATGAATAACACTTGTATCACTTGAGTTAAACAGTAGTGCTATTGGCATATGAAAATGTTTAGCAGAAGAACTTTTCTCAGTCCTGCATGCATGGAGACTTTTAAAAATATTTTACTCATTGTAAGGCTGTGCATTTACCCCACACATAATAGGTCTTCAGAAGGATTCCTAATTGTTTTAATCAGTTGTGAAGGGGTTGTCTTTTTTTAAGGATGCATGACTATTGAATATGTGGTAATAAGAACAATTAATTATTGTGCTTTTCTGTTATTGGGTATTTTTCTTTGAGGCTCTCTGGCCTGAAGAAGATGGTGCCAACTGAACTGGGAAGAGCATAATGGTCCTATCATTTCCCATGAGAGGTAAGTATTCACCAGATTGTTACAAAATTAGATGGTTCAGAGGGATCCACACTTCTTTTAAGAAAGGGTCCTCTAAGCTAGGGATGTCCCGATACCACTTTTTCAGGACCAAGTACAAGTACTTCCCCTCATGTTCTTGCCGATACCAATTACCGTTGTCTTACTCACTGTTGCCTCGATCGTGGTGCCTCATGATTTTCCTCACACGTAAGGATGTTGTCGGCGCTGAGCTGGAGAGGAGCGTCGCGTCACTGCTGCTCTGGTTTTTTAGATGGCTGGCGACTGCCTGGAGTGCCGCCCACCAGAGCAGCAGTGACGCGCCGCTCGGCGCGGTAAGTAAAAAAAGTCACAGCCTCTCCAGCCCCGCCGCACAGCCGCCCGTACATGCTTCGGGTGGCAGAGCATTGGGGAAGGAGCGGCACTATCTTGGGGGGCCCTCTTCTTCCTCTATGGGCCCCCCCAACAGGTGGAACGCTATGGCCCGGTCCCCGGTAGTGCCCCAGGGCTGGAATTTGTAGTCCTGTATAGCTAGTGGTATTCTGCGTTCCTGTATAATCATTATACAGTTATGCAGAATACCACCAGCTATACATTTTGCATAAAGTCAGCATACCACCCCCCACAGTCTCCCATCCCCCCCCCCTCCCAGCCATCACCCATAGGGGCTCACCTTACTCCTGCAGAACCTCTTTCTACTGAGTCCTTGGTGGCCAGTAGAGGGGAGGAGCGCAGGAGAGGTTCCTCACACTTACCCCAACAGCAGGATGTGGTTGCCTGGTGGTGTCTGCAGAGTCTGTACAGGCACTGCCAGGCCAAACCCTCCTTGCAGTGACAGGCATTTACAGAGCCACCTGTCCCATCCCCGCAGAGCCGCCGCAGGAACTTACAGCTTTGACTGTCAGAGTTTACTGCAGTTCAGTGTTTTTTACACTGAACCGCAATAAAGTCGGTGACAGCTGTATGTCCCCACGGCAGCTGTGCGGGGATGTATTCTGTCACCAGTACCGTGGGTGGTAGAGGCAGGGAGAGGCTCTATCTCGGGGGAAGGGGCATTTGCCCCATTGCCCCCCTGGACCCGCCACTGATGTGAGGAGGACATCGGCGGCACTGAGCAGAGGAGCATCGCGTCACTGCTGTGGGCGGAGCTCCAGGTGGAGTCCTCTGGGCAGTCGCCGGCCACCTACATTAGGACCCCACCTGGAGCTCCAGATTTAAGTGAATCAGTGTTAATTCTCAGAGGAGCACAAGACATTTCTCCTGCACACATAAAAGACTTAAGGTGCCCATACATCTTACAATTATCTGCAGATTTTCTGATGGAAGATGGAAAAAGTGCAACAGATTGGCCCAGGTGGAGATTACTCCATCCACATAGTTAAGTATAGATGGAGGAATCTGTTGCACCTTTTCCATCTGACCACAGAAAATCTGCAGATAATTGTAAGGTTTATGGCCAGCTTTAGACCAGTTTCCCTTACAAATATGCTCCATTTACCAAAACCTCTGTACAACTGTAACAGTGATTTATTATGCTCTAATAATTTTGAGTGGTGATACATTTACTTGAGAAAGCTCCCAGAAAACATGTACACATGAATATGAATGTCTGCTTTTAGACATTTTATTTTTAGTGTCTCATTTAGATACATTACCTAAATGAGGCTGCCAGAATATTTTTTGATGTCCACCTATATTCATTGACACAGGATTACAGGATTTTTCCAGTAAGCATTGCTAATTATGTTTTCACTAAGAATAAATGAGATAAGATTAATATGGTGCTGTCAGCACATAATTACACAAATATAAAATAGTACACAGTCAGGCTGGGTAATAAAACTTAAAAAAAAAAGTGTTGTTTTTTTTATTTGTGAAATAAACATCACGTATGTGGTTTGCACAGAGGCCTTTTTCCCTAGGGCTCCTGACTATAAGTGCTGTGTGCTATGACATTCCCCCATCAGGGAGAAAGCAACATCGGAGGAACCATTGAAGACTACAATAATTACTGCATCGAAGTAGACCAATTTGCTCATCGAAGTAGATATAGAGATAAAATGGCCATCAACAGAGGTGAGCTCATTACAGAGAGAGCGGGCATTCCAAATGGCACATGAGAAAGGTGGGTAGATGGTTCTTGAAGCAGGAGAATAAAAATTAGAGTGTGTGGATTGCACTGCTGCTAGAGGAAGGAGGGTGCTGGGTGTGGGGGTGAAAGTTAGATATTGAAGGGCCCGGATTAGAGGAAAAATACCAAGAAGTTGGAGAAGTTAACCCTAAGATGGGAGTGTGATTGATATGAGAGCACATGCCCTACTGTCCTGGAACTTATGTCAGCATGTGGGTTTAGAATTAGCAGGAGCTGATGAGTGCAGTAATAATGAGAAGGCAGATGTGAGGATGATATATTAGCTGTGGGTTAGCAGAGGAGAGGGGTAAAGAAATAAAAATTGAAGTCCATCTCTGGACAAATTAAAAAACAAACAAACCTTAAGTGCTTGTTTATGCCCAGGGGACCAGAGTAAAGCACATTTACCCACTCCTCGCTCCCCCAGCAGTCAGCGCTAACCTTTCTCTCATCTGCTCCAGCTGGTGTCATTTCCATCGCTGTCCTCACATCCAATGCACAGACATCCCAACTCTCCCGGCGCTCCGGGAGTCTCCCACTATTGGATAACGGCTCCCGGCCGCCCGGGAGAGAAACACTTCCTCCTGGAAAGGTTTAATCTGCTTGATCGAGCAGATTAAACCTTTCCCTGTGATCGTTTTTTTTTTCTTTTCCGACATCGGGAGCTGCGGCCCGACCGTCAGTCAGAAAAGAAAAAAAAAAGGCATACGAATGCATAGCTAGATTCATATTGGCTATTGCACTTTGCAATAGCCAATAGCAAACTAGCTAATGCACCCGCCCACTGCTGCTGTCGGATGGGGGGGAGGGAGAGAGGGCACCTCCCTCAAATGAGAGGTACACCTCCCTGAAATTGCTTCTTTCAGGATGGGATCCCTGAATGCAAATCTATGGAGCCTGCATTAGACGTGATGACATCAGATGTCCTAAGACTGCCGGAGCAAAGGGGAGAAGAGGCTGCACGGATCGATCTCGCAGACCAGAGAGAGTTAGCAGGAGTGAAGATCAGGTAAGTAAAATAGCTTTTTGCAGTACTCTTGAGGTTTTCCAGGAAATGGGCTATAAGGAGAGAGGACTTTACTGTAAAAACAAAACATGGAGAAAGCATTTTACAGGGTGGAGATAGTGGGAATCAGGCTTGAAAACAAAAAGAGATGGATGTGGAAATACTGTACAGGTTAACTTTCAATCTGTCAGGAGGGTATCACTGATGTCTGTAGATACTTTCTTGTTTCTGCCATAGTTTAACTGCCATATAGAACTACCTGTACACGTATGCAGAAATTATTATGGAAATGTGTCTGACCCCCCCAGCAGTGTGCCTTTCCCCATGAGTTGATCCTAAAGTGGATCTTTACCCCTTTGACTAAAAATACAGCTCTGCATTCTGATATCAAATCATCTTACATTTATTAGCTAAACAAACATATTTTTATTTTACTTACAATTTCTTTTTTTCCACTTTGGCACAAATGATGTAATCATGCTCAAGCGTTGCATCCTTGGAAGGTTACATCAGCAGTGCATTGCTGGGAAATCTCATCTGTAATCTCACGAGATCTCAGGGAAAGGCATTTTCCTCCCCTGAGATGATGTGCATAGTCACATGTCCTAGTCACATGTGCTAGAGTTCGTTGAAAGTAAAGCGAGATCTAGTAACCTGTCCTTCAAATGGCCACTCTCAGAAGACTGGGGAAGGAAAGAAAAAAAAGATGTGCAAAGTAAAAAGCCGACAATTATCTATAAGTATCTTTTTGTATTTTGCCATTACTAAACATTTCTAATGGTGTATTTGTTGTTATTTTGAAGATATGGGTAAAGTTCCTATTTAATTCATAGGGATAGGTACGCATATTAAGACTATTCAATATGTCCAATGTGAAAATGTTAATATGATGTCATAGTGAATCATTTTATATTATGGTGCATGTTTTGGCTATCTGTACAATGTATTTCAACTTACTTGGCATCTTCGGGTTAAACTGGGAACAAAACAGTTTGTTGCCTGTAAAAGTAAAAGCAAAACAGTTATTACTTAACAAGCTGAATCATTTTAATAATGTGCAGCTTCCCAAAACCACATTTGCAAAATAGAAACTAAAATATAGAAATGCAGCCATTTAGCTGTGTAC